>NW_008673341.1:0-4015 GCF_000695815.1 Acanthisitta chloris
CTCTGTACAGAGCCCCCCCAGTTTCAGCCCCACGTATGTCCCCCCAAAATCCCTTTGTCCCAGCCAAGGACATTCCCCTTCCACTCTACACCCTTCAATTTCCCCCAGATTTGGCTCATTTTGGGCAGAAAAAAGGTGTTTGCACTGTACCCCCTTTGGGAGGTCTCTGAGTGCTGCTAACCCTCAGGTGGTCCCATCACCTGTGTGATGAGCTGGGAGGGTCTCAGCTGGGACCTATGTATTTCCCTTCTGGGGGTGCAGAGCCCCCAAAACCTCCTCATGACCTCCCAAAAAACCTCCCCGACCCCCCCAAAATCTTCCCCTGACTACCAGCTCGGGCCTAAGTCTTTTGAAGGATTTAGTCCAAGAACTTTCAGGCTCTCCAATCTGCTGTTGTCCCTCCCTGAGCCATGGGGCGCACCAAACTGGGAAGCAGCAACTATTCCTTGCCCCATCCCACCCAATTCCAGACACTATGACTCAAGTGGGAAGAGTCCTGGATGTTTTATTGGATGCTCGAGGGTGGAACACACTCTGGCCAGGGGACAGGCACTGGTCATTTTTTGGCCTCCTCCTCCTTGGAGAGGGTCTTGATGATCTCCTCCTTCTTGGCCTGCAGCCGCTCCTCCCGGCGCTTCCTGGCCTCCTTGGTCTTGGAGCGCCGCGCTTCCGCCTGGTCCCTGTGGGATGGGAGGGATCAGCAGTGCCCCAGGAGCACTTCAACAGCGTCAGGAACACCCTGACCACCATTCCCAATCCCCTCCTGCTCCTCGGGGTCCTGCTCTGCCCAATATCCCACAGCATCCCGCTGGACTCCAAGGTTTTCCCTTCCCTCCATCCCAGGAGGGCCCAAGCTCCTGCCTGGGGTCATGTGTCCTTGCTAAAGCCCAGAGTGAACACATCCAGCTTTTCTCCCAAGGACACAGCAGGATTTTGGAATCCCTGCCCTGGTCAATCATTCACTGCTTCCAGCAGCATCAGGAATTTCCCAGTTTCCACCTCTGCAGGGAAACACACCAAATCCCCCAACAATCCCACACTTCTCTGCTTCCAGCCAGCCTTGCCCAGTCTGGAACCGATTCCTCCTGGGGCAGAGCCACCAGTGCCAGATCCCCCGGGAAGTTATTCCTGCCCACGGATCCGGAGTGAGGCAGCACTTACGCCAGGAGCTTCTTCCGGGCCTTATCCGCCTTCAGCTTGTGGATGTGCTCCATGAGGATCCTCTTGTTCTTGAACACGTTACCCTTGACCTTCAGGTACAGACTGTGGTACCTGTCGGGGTGGGACAGGGTGGGACATCACTCCCTGCACAGCTCTGGCTCTCCTGCTGGATCCTCCCTGCTCCCAGCAGGATGGCACTGCTGGCACTGCCCCGGAGCAGCTCCACAGGGAGGGTGAACCCACCCCAGGGGGCAGCAGGAACGGGGTGGGTGCCTGGCACACTCACATGTGGCGGTCGATCTTCTTGGACTCGCGGTGGCGCCGCAGCAGGCGCCGCAGGATCCGCATCCGCCGCATCCAGGTGACCTTCTCGGGCATGCGAGCGTTGGCTGTGCCCTTCCTCTTCCCTGACAGGGAAAACGGGGTGAGAACTAGGGAAAACGCTGCCAGGGCAACCTCTGCCCTGCCATGGCTGCAGGGAGAGGACTAGAGGGAAGGGCCTTGAGACAGGGCAGAGCCAAAGGAGATCTGGGGAAAATGTTTTTACTCTTAGGGTGTTGAGGCACTGGGATATTGCCCAGGGAGGTGGTGGAGTCACCACACCCGGAGGTGTTTGAGAGGCGTCTGGAAGGTCTAAGGGTTAGAGGTTACAGCAGTGACAGGTTCAGGTTTGGGCTCAATCTTAAGAGGTCTCCTGATCCTTGATGATTCTATGGGACACTGTCCAAGCCAAGAATTCTCAGAGATGCCTCCATCTCCTCCAGGAATAGGTTTGCCCAGGGAGGTGGTGGAGTCACCACACCTGGAGGTGTTTAAGAGCCATCTGGACCTGACCCTGGAGGATATGGTTTAGTGGTTCCAGCAGTGACAGGGTCAGGTTTGGACTCAATCTCAAGAGGTCTCCTGAACCTGATGATTCTATGGGACACTGTCCAAGCCAAGAATTCTCAGAGATACCTCCATCTCCTCCAGGAATAGGTTTGCCCAGGGAGGTGGTGGAGTCACCATCCCTGGAGGTGTTTAGGTGTCTGGATCTGGGGCTGGAAGATTATGATTTAGGGGTTCCAGCAGTGACAGGTTCAGGTTTGGACTTGATCATCTTAAGAGGCCTCCTGAACCTGATGATTCCATGGGACACTGTGTCCAAGCCAAGAATTCTCAGAGATACCTCCATCTCCTCCAGGAATAGGTTTGCCCAGGGAGGTGGTGGAGTCACCATCCCTGGAGGTGTTTAGGTGTCTGGATCTGGGGCTGGAAGATTATGATTTAGGGGTTCCAGCAGTGACAGGTTCAGGTTTGGGCTCAATCTTAAGAGGCCTCCTGACCCTTGACGATTCTATGGGACACTGTCCATGCCAAGAGTTTTCAGAGATGCCTCCATCTCCTCCATCTCCTCATGGAACAGGTGTGCCCAGGGAGGTGGTGGAGTCACCATCCCTGGAGGTGTTTAAGAGGCATCTGGATCTGGAGGATATGGTTTTGGGGTTCCAGCAGTGACAGGTTCAGGGCTGCACCCAATGACCCTGGAGGTTTCCTGCAGCCCTGGGGACAGGGCCCCGGGCAGGGGCGGTGCCAGCACTGACCGATGCCCATGTGCCGGCCCTTGCGCCGCGCCAGCGTGTTCTTCCTGCAGCGCGCGCGGGAGTGCACCGTCACCGGCTTCCGGATGATCAGCCCATCCTTGATCAGCTTCCGGATCTGCTGTCCTGCAACACACCCATGGGAACACCTCAGCTGGGACACTCCGGACCCCCAGGCCCCAAAGGAAAGGATCCAGCACCAAGGAGAAGGTTGGGCTCCCCCCACACCTCCTCAGGCTGCTGCACTGCTCTGTTCCCCCTCCCAGAGGATCTCCAATGATCTCAATTCCCTCACTGGTTACCCCACGGGACATGTGAGGGTGGTGAGACACTGGCACAGGTTGCCCAGGGAGGCTGTGGCTGCCCCAACCCTGGTAGTGTTTCATTCCAGGTTGGCTAAGCCTTGAGCAACCTGCTCTGGTGGAAGATGTCCCAGGTCATGGTTGGCACTGGATGACCTCTAAGCTCCATTCCAACCCCTTAACGTTCCATGATTCCATGACCTGAACCCACACCCAACCTCACCAGTGCCCTGGGAAGCTCAGCAAATCCTGACAATTCCACTTTAAGGTGCAAAGAAGTTGCTGAAGGGGCTGAATTTTACCCAAGCCAAAGGCTGGACTGGATGATTTTGAAACTCCATTCCATACTCAGTGATTCCATGACTCTAAGCCAATCCAATTGCTAATGAGCTTCCCCCAAACCCTCTTCACTGTCACATCCCTGTCCCACATGGACACATCCCCCTGGACAAATCCCTGTCCCCCTGGCACATCCCCCTGGCACATCCGTGTCCCCCAGGACACATCCTCCCAGCACATCCCTGTCCCCCTTGGACACATCCCCCTGGCACATCCCTGTCTCCATTGGACACGTCCCTGTCCCCCTTGGACACACACCCCTGGCACATCCCTGTCCCACATAGACACATCCCCCTGTCCCATCCCTGTCCCCCTTGGACACATCCCCCTGGCACATCCCTGGCCCAGCCCAGGGCAGGGCTGACGTACGTGAGTTGGCATTGGCGATCTCGTTGGTCTCGTTGGGGTCCAACCAAACCTTCTTCTTGCCGCAGCGCAGGACGCTGGAGGCCAATCTCTTCTGCAGCCTCAGCATACTGGGGGAGACATGGACATGGTTCAGGGGGGGCTGCACACCCTCGGGGACCCTCATCCAGCTCAGGGACCACTGAGTCCCCCTCAGGGGGGTCCCTCACCCACCTCAGGGAATCACACTGTTCAGCTCAAGGACCTCTTAGCCCCCTCCAGGGACCC
>NW_008673341.1:4085-4292 GCF_000695815.1 Acanthisitta chloris
CTTCCCCCTGGGATCCCATCATCTGGCTCAGGGACCCCTGAACCCCCATCAAGGGACCCTCATCCCCCTCAGGGACCACTCACCTTCCTCAAGGACCACCATCACCCACCTCAGGAACCTCTCCTCCCCCTGTTGGGGCCCTCAGTCCCCTTAGAGGACCTCATCATCCAGCTCAGAGACTCCTCCCCAGCCTCAGGGCCCTCATCC
>NW_008673341.1:4314-4905 GCF_000695815.1 Acanthisitta chloris
TCCCCTCGGGACCCCCACCATCCAGCACAGTGACCCCTGAACCCCCATCAAGGGATCCCTCACCCCCTCCAGGGACCCTTATGACCCTCAGCCCCCTCTTGGGACACTTATTCCCCCCTTTGGGACCCCTATCTTCCCCTTGGGACTCCCTCACCTGCCTCAGAGACTCCTGAACCTCCATCAAGGGACCCTCATGCCCCTCCAAGGACCTTGATTCCCTCCTCTGGGACCCTCATCGCCCCATTGGGACCCCCATCTTCCCCCTGGGACCCCATCATCCAGCTCAGGGACTCCTGAACCTCCATCGAGGGACCCTCATGACCCTCCAGAGACTCTTATTCCCCCCCTTAGGACCCCATCAGCTAGCTCAGGGACCCCTGAACCTCCCTTAGGGACAACTCACCTTCCTCAAGAGGCCCCATCATCTACCTCAAGGGACCCTGAACCCGCTTAACGACTCTCACCGCCCTCGGGGGGTCCCATCACCCAGCTCAGGGACCCCCCACCCTCCTCAGGGACCCCTGCACCCCCTCAGGGACCCTTCATCCTCCTCAGAGATCCCTGCACCCCATCAGGGACCCTTCATCCTCC
>NW_008673342.1:0-2516 GCF_000695815.1 Acanthisitta chloris
CAGAATGGTTTGGGTTGGAAGGGACCGCCAAGGTCATCTGGTTCCAACCCGTCTGCCATGGGTCCCTACCCTTCCAGTAGAGCAGGTTGCTCAGAGCTCCATCTGACCTGTTCTTCAATAGTTCCAGCGGTGGGACACACACAACTTCTCTGAGAAACCTATGCCAATGTCTCGCCAGCTTCACAGTACAGAATTTCTTCTAATATCTAAACCTACTATGTTTCAGTTTGAAACAATTTCCTCCTGTCCTATCACAACATGCCCTTGTAAAATATCCCTCTCCAGGTCTCTTTCAGACCCGCTTTAGGTACTGGAAGATGCTCTAAGGTCTCCTTGGAACCTTCTCTTCTCCAGACTGAACAACCCCAACTGTCTCCATAAGAGAGGTGCTCCAGCCTTCTGACCAGATTTGTCACCCTTCTCTGGACTCATTCCATCCCGTCCACATCCTTCTTTGCTGGGGACTCCAGAGCTGGATGTGATATTCCAGGTGGGGTCTCAGAGCTGAGTAGAGGGGCTGAATCACCTCCTTTGACCTGCTGGTCACATTTATGCTCTAATCAACTTTATCATGTCTCTACTAATAGTTCTGCTTGTAAAAGAAAGAAATATTTAGATTAAGATGTGAAGTGGGACATCTGAAAGGTTGTTGTTGGCTTTTTTCCCCAGAGATGAACAGGGTCAGCACATGGAAAAGAAGGATGGTTGTGTGACATTTCCCCTCCTTGCTGGATGTCTGTTTTTGTAAGCATGTGACTGGTGGCTGTAGCTGCTGCAACTTAAAAACGTCCAGAGGCGTGGTGTCATTTTCTAGTCATGGCTTTGGACTTCAGTGCTTTGGGGCTGCCATGGCCCTTGTTCCTGAGTGCAAAATGGAAGAGAGGAGTCTAGGTATAAAGTAGTCTGAAAAAGCAGTGCAAGAACGTACAAAATCAGGCATGCTTTGCAGCATATAGGTCTTCACAGTTAGCTTAGAGGCAGGAGAGTAAAAACGCTGGGTGGGACAAGCACTGGAGCATTTCCATGTTTTAAATCAGTAAATCACCAGGCTTTAAGGTGCCCAGTACTCAAAGCACTTTTTAACTGGCACCTTGACAAACTTGCTGAAGGCACAGCTGAGGTATGAGAGCAAAATGGTTCTAGAAAAAGAGATGAAGTGCCATGAAAAGATACCTTTTCTCCCCTCTTTAATTGGGGTGACTTTATGCAGTATTCAGATCTGCTGAAAGGCTCCATAACTAGATGGAGTAGATTTAAATAGAAATGGAATTCCTGCACAGTTTGTGATGTACTGAAGGAAGGATTGTTTAGTTGGTGTGCGAATGCTCTTATTCTGAAAATTAAACTTTATTATTAACTATAATGACCTGAAGAATTTCTAATGTAGGTAATTGCCTTTTAACAGTGTGATGTACAGACAAAAATAAAAGATGGGTATATAAATGTGAAATATTAAATGAAGAGATACAAACTTCTGTGGGGTTCTGAAAGGCTGATTACATCTGAACTGCTTTATATGTGATTTTGTTTTTTCATGTCCAGGATGTTAGTGTTTCAGCTTGTGGCACAGACCAAAGCCCAGAGAAGTCAAGAGAAGGTTTTCCATTGATTTTGTGGGTTTTGTCTGGTCTCTTAGCCAATTACTGTATCATCCTGTTGAAACAAATTTTGAAAATAAAACTTAGTGTGCAATTGTTTGGATGCTTATCCCTGCTGGACTCATAGGGCAGATCTCTGCATCACAGTTCATACTCCTAAGCAACCACAAATCGAGTACTCTGTCTCCCTACTGTGTAAGAATTTATATCTTTGCTGTCTTTGTTTATGACATGCCACTTAGCACAGTGACCACTTGGTGCAAGTCTTAGATAATTCATGAAGCATTTGTAAGGCCTACCTATGGCTGTTCCTAATCCTACCTATGGTTGTTTCTAATCCTACCTATGGTTGTTTCTAATAAGAAATACCTCTTGTCATCTGAAACTATACTACCACTGTCTAAAATCTCTACATGCTGAGGCTAAGCTATGTCCGGTTATGTGTTAAAAAAAACCCCAACGAACAAACAGAACTAAAAAGCCTAAAGCAATTTGATGTAAGAACAATAAGAAGACCAGCCAAATATTGTTACTGCACTGTTTTTCTCCTCTAAGGACTTCAGAAATACTGAAACATTTCTTTCAAGAGAGCCAAGAGGAAGACAAAGAATTGAGACAGCAAACAAAACTTTAACAGAGTTGCTGTTTGTGCAACTGTATCAATCGTAGTCTAAAGTGTAAATCACCCTAGAAGCTGCAATATAGCCTGGGAAACAGTATTTTCTATAGCTTTAAAGCATGTTTATTCGGTAAGGTTTGAGCGCCGTAGTTGAAGCGATCATTTCAGCTCTATGAAATGTGATTCTATGAAAAATACGTTATGTCTGCAGCGGCGCGCGGTGGCCGCGAGATGGCGCCGCTCGCCCGGCCGGGGGCTCGGGCCGGGCAGGGAGTCCGGGTGAGAATTGCTGGCAGGTT
>NW_008673343.1:0-1092 GCF_000695815.1 Acanthisitta chloris
CAATTTTTGGGGTCCCTCCCAGAGCTGGGCAGAGCTGTGGCTGCAAGGCAGAAACTGGAGACACAACTCACAGAGAACAACATCGTCCAGGAGGTGAGAACCTCCAAAATCAGTCCTGGGGCCCCAAAAAGCAGCCCTGGGACCCCTTAATCCCCCCGAATTCCCTCTGACCCCCCCAAAATTCCAGGAGCTGAACCTCTTGGACTCCTCCAACACCATTTTCAAGCTCCTGGGCCCAGTTCTAGTCAAACAAGACTTGGAAGAAGCCAAAACCACCGTGGGAAAACGCTTGGAATACATCTCTGGAGAAATGTAAGTGGGTTTTAGAGGGGTTTGAACCCCCCAAAAAAAGAGGTTTTTCACCCCAAAATTGCCTCCCTAGGAAACGTTACGAGCAGCAGATGCAGGAGCTGGAGAGACGCTCGGAGCAGCAACGGGAGGTGCTGGGGAAGCTCCAACAGGAGCTTCAGGGCAAATCTTGAGCACCCCAAGGATTTAGGGGATCCCTTGACCTTCCTTAGCCCCCCCAGACCCTCCTGGCACCCCAAAATCCCCATTAAAATGGGACAAAATGGTGATTTTTTTTTTTGTTTTTTTTGCTTCTTAGTGGCTTTTTATTAGGGGTTTGGGGAATCTTGAGCTCCAGGTGATGCCACCAGAGCCCAAGGGTGTCCCCAGCTCCTTACTGGTGTCCCCAGGGATGTCACTGGTCCCGTTTGATGTCCCCAGTGCCCTCCTTGATGTCCCCAGAGATGTCCCCAGTGCCCTCCTTGGTATTCCAGAGATGTCCCCAATGTTGTCCTTGATGTCCCTGGGATGTCCCCAATGTTCTCCATGATGTCCCCAGAGATGTCCCCAGTGCCCTCCTTGGTATTCCAGAGATGTCCCCAATGTTGTCCTTGATGTCCCTGGGATGTCCCCAATGTTCTCCATGATGTCCCCAGAGATGTCCCCAGTGCCCTCCTTGGTATTCCAGAGATGTCCCCAATGTTGTCCTTGATGTCCCTGGGATGTCCCCAATGTTCTCCATGATGTCCCCAGAGATGTCCCCAATGCCCTCCTTGATGTGCCAGAGATGTCCCCAGTGCCCTC
>NW_008673344.1:0-39806 GCF_000695815.1 Acanthisitta chloris
ACCGCGGCACAGCCGCGCCCGGCCCGGGCCGCGCGGGATGAGGTGCGGGTCGGCCCAGAGAGCTGTCCCAGCCGTGTGCTGGGGCAGTCTGGTTTTTTAATTTAGTGACCTAAATTACCTCCTGGGAAACATACCTAGGTACCGAGGGGAGGGCTCTGTAAATATTGCTGTTCGTCGTAGTAACTTGTGATAAACTCCTGTCAGGTGTTAGAGGCAGGGCTGAAGTCCTGGTTTAGTGTTGTGTCCGTCCAGTTATAGGCAGCCTGAAGTAGCTGCAGCAGCACTCCTTGTTGACCCTCTTACTACTCTTTATTTTTGTTGATTTTTTTTTTAAATAAAGAGAAATCTGCTAGATCAAGCAAATGCAAAAGAAATCATTTTTATTATGTTTTTTAAATTCTGAAGAATGAAAATAGGATTCAAGGCCTTGTTAAGGGGAGATGATTAAATGAAGTACCACAATTCCCAGTACCTGACCCAAACTGAATCCTATAGAAAAAGAACCAGTACCATAAAAGTAAGGAAATTTACCTGTCCACCATAAATCACAGGTTTACACCGGTGGTTTATTTGCTAATCAAAAATGCAGCATAGCCTTGATAGCTTGTTTGCTTGAAAATGAGGTGTTAGCAACTCATGCCTTTAAAAGCTTTTTGCTGGAATGTGTTTGCTAGTAAATCAAAGATCTAGCTGAAAACTTAAATTAATTCTAAATCAATATCTGATAAATAAGTCTAAAATTTGGTATACTTTAATATGGTTCAGAGATTCTTGGGTCCCATTTATTGTAGAAATTAAACTTCCTACAGCTGCTGAAACAGCTGAGTTGCTGTAACCAGCTGTTGGTTTTGCATCATGAAAAACACAGCAAGATGTGCAATGGAAATGATACACAGTGCATCTCTACAAACTTCATAGGCTGTACAATCCTGTCTTAATGGTGCAACTGTAGTTGTATGACGAAGCTGAAAAGCAGCAAAAGGTTTTGTTTGCTCATTTTTTAATATGTGGTTTTGATGACACAATATTTTTCTGTAAGTGGAAAGACATGAAATCAAAGTGTTGCAGGTCATAAAGGGAGTGACAATTAGTGTTAAAGTCAGACACACCAAAAGAAATGTGCTGTTGAAAGTCGAATTTCAAGTCCATTTAGGGAGCTGTTGGTAATAAATACTGTACAGGTCCTGGTTTAAGGTGTTGCTTCTTAGGGAAATAAATAGCCATTAGCAGTGGTTATGGTTAAAGCATAGATTTACAAATACTTGCAGGTCATAAAGGGAGTGACAATTAGTGTTAAAGTCAGACACACCAAAAGAAATGTGCTGTTGAAAGTCGAATTTCAAGTCCATTTAGGGAGCTGTTGGTAATAAATACTGTACAGGTCCTGGTTTAAGGTGTTGCTTCTTAGGGAAATAAATAGCCATTAGCAGTGGTTATGGTTAAAGCATAGATTTACAAATACACCTCATGTTGGTTTTCCCTTGTGTTTATTTGGAAGTAATGACCCAAATTTGTCAGTATGAGATGGAGTAGCAGTGCTTCTCTGCAAGTTGTTTTTGGCTCTTCTCTGAACTACTGTATGCAAGGTTTTAAGGATTTCCACATTAAGTCTCAGATGTTTAATTCTATGACCACCTATTGCCTTAATGGTCCAGCACAGGAAGAATTCTGCTTTCAGATTCATTTGGTTTGGACAGCGACTGCCAAGAAATGTCAGTAATAATTTGCTGTGTTGCATTAATTTTTCTGTGCCCCATGTCCTCTGATTTGTGCATCTAAGGTCCACAGTGTCTCAGAAACATGCCATGAGTAACTTCTGGTCCCTGATCAGGGAGTCTCCTTCCATCAAATGTTTCAACCTGGTTATTGGTCTCCAATCTCCCTGCCCAACTGGTTGGCAGCATGGGGGATGATCTCTATCCCTACTCCCCAAGTCCCTCTATGGGACTAAAATAAACAGTTACTGGCAGGAATCTGCTGCACAAATGAAGTAATGCTGAGGGATTACACCTGTTCCTGCCAAATTATCCTTTTATACAGGATAGACGGGGGACTGCTCTTCTCTACTACTTCTCTACACCACCCCTGTAAGCAGAGTGGTGCAGCGTGACCAGAGACAGGTACCTGGTGCAGTGCAGGACTGAGGCCTGCACTGTTTCTATCCTGGGAGAAGGCTCAGCTCCCTCCTGCTGGCACCTTGAAGTGCATCTTATATTTCAGAGTTCTTTCTGGAGGTTTGAGCTCCTTACCATGCTTCAGTGTGCATCTGACCCTGAATAAGAGTGGTAGTCAGTTACAAAGTTGAAGCTGCTTCCCTTTTGGATTCTGATTGCTAAGGTCAGATGCATGAAAAAGAAAGGAAAGGTTTTGTGGATTAATAGCTCACCAGTGCTTCTGAGCAATTCTAAACCTACAAAACAAACTATTCAAGTGATTTACCAGGTAATTAGCAAACAAATACCTACACAAACTCATGTGCAGTGCCTTCCCAGTGAAAATACCTTTTGTTTTTCCCCAGAATGTCCTACCCCGGTTATCCCCCATCTGATGGCTACCCTGCCTTCCCTGGCTATCCTGTAAGTATGCCTCCTGAACGTGCTGCATTCCTGACCTGTCTCCTTCTCACTGTGCCCTGTGTGTGTGAATAGTAGCTGTCAGTTCAGGTACAGTACTCTCCAGAGATTATGGTCCTTGTTTTTGCTTGTGTATCCCCAAGTACGACTTCACAGCTGTCTCATAAGAATTCCAAGAAGGAAGTTTACTTTTTTAATGATGCCTCTTGTTCCAGAAAGGTTTTTGATTCTTTGGTCTTGTTTTCTCCTTTTCTTGTGAGTTTGTGTTTGGTTTTCTTTTAAAAACATGGCTAACTATCTCAGCAATTCTATTTCTTTCTCCTCTGTAAATATGAGGTTCTTTACACACAGGGTCAGAGGTAATCTCTGAACTAGTCTCTACCAAACACTCATGTACCTGTATCCCAGGATTTACAGAGATGCTGAACAAACTTCAGTGGTCATAACCTTTGGGGAGAGCTGGGAGTGCTTTCCTTAGGCTTTCACATGACAGCAAGTAAATACTTTTCTGAGGATAGAGGACACTGTGTCTTGACTTGGACCCCTTATCCTTCAGCCACAGGACTTTGATCCACCTTCAGCTCATGATGGAATGGATTACAAGTGTAAATGAAACTTAGTGAAAGGCTGAAGTGTTTAGGTGTGGCTGATGCTGGACTCATATCCATGTGCCTGCATCATTTTTCCAAGCTAGATTCATCTGTGTGCTTTTATGGCACTGGTCACAGCACTCATAGCACTTCCATGGCACTGCTCGTACTGTAATTGTGGGAATTTTACCTGTGTTTTATGTAGTATAAAACTAGACTTGAGCATGGAGCTCAACCTGGATGCCATTAAGATACTGAAAAGCTATAAATTAATACATGCAATATATAAATATGTGTATAAATACATGCAATAACTTCTATGATGATTTTGCTTTACCATTTGCCCTCATTCCCTTCAAAACACTGAAGTCAGTCAAACTGAAGGCAATCCAGGTTAGAAACAATACTTTCTTAACTCAGGATTTCTTTTCTCCTCTCAAGGTTCTGCAGAACCCTCGTGATTGTAGCTGTAGCTTATTTTTAACCACATCTGAAAATACTTATTTTTCTTTAGCTAGCATCTAAAACATAGCCAACTACATGGATCAGTTTAAAAGACCCTTTAGATTTGATATCAATGATTCTAGGCTTCCTGGTCTGATTGGTGATGTCCAAAGTGATAACCAGTTAAAAAAAAAACCTGTGTAATTATTTTTTTTTCTGCTGTACTGATAGTTACCTGAGCAGGGTTTTTGAGACTCCTAATTTTGGATTTGTGAATCTGAATCTCATTAAAATCTTTTGGTTGAGTCTGACAGAGAAATGTTAGACTCTACCTCTGGGGAAAAGAGTGTTATGTAGCCTGGGCACAGTAACTTGGGGTTAGAAATCTTGGGGCAGCCAAACTGGAGGAGAATATTTGAGCTAGGCTTTGCTGATTTGCATTCTATTTCTGTTTTCTGGGCTCAGGAATGAATGTGTTCTGTATGTAATGTGTGACCCATTTTTCTATAGCTAGTTAGTAAAGATGATTCCCGGCAGGTGAGTAATGAATCCATACATTATGCTTCAATAGGAAGCTGATTTGAAATACCTGATTTCTAAGATCAAGTATATGACTTCTAACTTACAGGGTTTTAGCTCGGAGATCCAGGCCATGCAAGTAAATATTTCTAGTGTACTTTAATGCCAATAGCAGCCTTTGTGGAAGGGCTGGTAAATCATACATGTAGCAAAACAAAGGCATATAGATGTTTTGACTTGTTTTTTTCATTTAAAACCTGTAATAAGGTGTTCAGTCCGACTTTGTGGTCCAGTCATTGTCAATCATTGCAAGTCCATGCTTTATAACCTGGATTCCAAAGGAAATGGAAAAAAATCCCAACACCTCTTGTAAATTCTCACCTTGTAACATTTGTAAACACTGTGCAGGAGAGGCAGAAATTTCAAAGCTCCTGAGCTCTCAAAAGTCCTGAAACAGGAGGTGAGCTCCTAATGATTCATAGAGAGCAAGCCAAGCTGAGCTCACCTTTTCCTTATGTAGGACAGAAGTAGCACTTTTCCAGTAAGGGACCAGGGGTCGTGGTAGCTGACAAGTTGCATGTGGCTCAGGGAGGAAGGCTAATGACATTCCAGGCTTTAGAAGAGCCAAGCTGGCAGGTCAAGGGAAATGGTTATTCCTCTGTGCTCATTGCTCACAAGGCCACATCTGGAATACCATGTGTAGTTGTGGCATCCCAGTACAACAGAGACATGGACAAACAGGAGCATGTCCAAGGGCAAACACAGGTTGTAATTGCAATTTGATTTGAGGAAAACATTTTTTACTATGGGAGCAGTCAAACACTGGAACAGGGGCCCAGAGAATTTGCTGTTCGTTGGAGATACTGAAAACTTGACAAGGCCTTGCATGATCTCACCCAGCTCCAAAGCTGGCCCTGCTTTGAAGGTGGATAAGATCACAGGCCATCCAGAGGTGCCTTCTATGTGGGAGCACTTCCTGACTCTGTGTCACCATGGAAGATGCATCAGAAAACTCAATCAGGAGGACACCATCCAGGCTTCAGGAATTCTACTGCTGCCATTTCAAGCACTGAATCTAATTCTAAATTCACGTTGTTATTCTACACGTGGACATTTTGGTAGCTCGAGAGCTTTTACTCTGATGTCCTGCTAAGAGGCATACAGACATCCCATTCTTGTGTTTCAGCCAACAGGACAAGAGACTGTGTATCCACCAGCTGGGCAGTACCCCTATCCCGCCGTTCCCGGAGGATACCCTCCAGCAGGAGGAGGGGCCTATCCTGCAGCACCACCGAATGCTGGGTATCCAGGGGCAGGAGGATATGCTGCCCCAGGGGGTTTCCCTCCTTCAGGGGGCTATGCTGGAGCTCCCCAGCCTGGAGGAATGCCACCTTACCCTGGAGGTGAGATCCTTTGTTAGAGTACCACTTGGGAGCGATTTCTGGTATATCCATTCCCTGCGCTTGTTAGACAGAGTGAAGCAAAGCAGCTTTGTTGAGCAGTTTAACAGGCAGCAGCAGCCAGGCAGATTGCCATCCAGCTGCACCTGCATACCTGCAGGGCCTTGGTGCTTCTGGGCACTGCACAGACCTGGAGAAACGAGTCTCTTGCATAGCTCTGCTCAGTAACGCGGCTCACGTTGTGTCAGACGAGTACAAAACACTAAGTGTGCTCAAGTCTGTCTTTCTCCCCTCGCTCCCACAGGCCCTGGATATGGTGTGCCTCCTGCTGGCCCTGGCTTCGGTGGCTATCCACAGTCTCCTGCCCAAAGCTATGCTGGAGGTGGACCAGCACAAATTCCAGGTATGTCATATGTAAGAAACTTCAAGCATCCAAGGTTAACAAAGAGATCCCAAGATAGGTAGTAACAAATTAGGCCCTCGCCTTTGTTACTTTTAGGTGTTGAGGTTTGTATGCTCCTGCCACCTTCCTTGACAAGGCCACCGAAGGGCACTGAGAACCAGCTCTGTAGGTGCTGCATTCAGAAGGGATGGCTGTCCCTGATCATCATGTAGTGGTTTAGGTGCTTACCCTTCTTCAGGCTGCAAGTATCTGATGAGAACTGTGAAATCCAGAGTCCACATTCAACGAGTAGCTAGCTGTTCTGTTAACCTCAGTGGAATGGATGCATTTTCCATCTGTGTGTTCACAGTGATCCCCCAGAGGGGAAAGTGGAAAGGAGAATGCACACAGTTGCTTAAAAGCAGTGCAGTGTTTGTAATGCTTTGAGCGGTCAGTTACTGCCAGGATGATTTTTATCCTGGAATGTGTCAGTTGTGATTATAAGAAATTCAGGGCAGCAAAACCTTTTTGTTTAGTGATTGCTTTGTTAACTGTAGTACTAAGCTGCTATTAAGATGGTTAGAAATGTACATACGTATTACAAATAAAAATAAAATCCCAGTACAAAAAAGAGTTGTAGCTTTTGTATTCACAGTGCTTTTGATGACAAATGAGATTCCTTCAATTGTTTTTGCAGCAATGAATTCTTATATTATTGTTTACGTGCTGTACATTTTAAAGAGAGGATGGGACATGCATTCTTCATTTGTGTGGGCTATCTTGGCTTCTGTCAAAAATAGCAGAATTTAGTAAGGAGAGAACCTTCCAGTTCCCACAGCACCAGTAAAATTAGTATTTTTAGAATTGCCTTGCTAGTGTACATACCAAAATGCATCTGTGATTGCTTCTTTACATCATTCCCAAGGGCAAGGAGTTCAGTTACTGATGATGATTGGTATCATCCCTTAGGAGACAGGTTTTCTGCAGTGGTAGGTCTGGCTTTGTATTCAGCTTTGGATAGCATTTCCATAGCAAGAGGAGACCTAATTAATTTCTTCTGTCTTGTTATTTTCAGTAGGATACTCTGGTGGACAAGTGCCCTCCCCAATGCCCGGTCCGGTATGTGCTGTGTTCTCTTCTATGATCAATCTCTGCCTCTGTAGTTCTAGTGCTTTTACAGTTGGTTTCCAACTATTTAGTGTGTTCTGCATCAGGAGTTCCCATCTACCCTCAGAGTACAACCTGAACAAAACTGTAACCCTGGATCTGTGTCTATTCACTCATCAAGGAGATCTTGATCCCTACAATTGGGTGCAAGCAAAGCTTTGGCATTGGTTGGGCCACATAGCTAAATGTTGCCCTGGTTGTGTTAGGGGAAAAAATGGGAGAGCTAATGTACAACTCTTTCTGAAGTACTGATTCCAGAGTTGTGGTTTTGATTTGAATGTATACTGTGCAGGATATCTATTTACATGTGACTCTTCTTTCAGCCTGCAGCAATGGTTCAGTATAGCCAGGGCACAATCCAAGCTGCTCCAAACTTTGATGCTGGAAGGGATGCAGAAATCCTACGCAAAGCTATGAAGGGTTTTGGTAAGTAAGCAAGAGAAGCTTTAATTTCTTTTGAGCTAACTTCTTAATGCCATTTTGTTACTTTCTTCAATTTTTGTTTAACTACACATTTTTTGCCCCAAGCTTCCCAACAGTCACACTTTGAACATGACTTGGGCTATTTAGTAGATGAAGTTACATGGAAAATTTGGCAAGAGTTAAATGGTAGTCATTTATTATGTAACTGTGCCCAAATGCAACACTAAAAAATGCATAGTCACTGAGGGACTGTTTTGCATTCTTGCATGACATTGCCCTTCTGTCTCCAAGGCACTGACGAGCAGGCTATCATAGACGTCGTGGCTAACCGCTCCAATGAGCAAAGGCAAAACATCAAGGCAGCTTTCAAGACTATGTATGGCAAGGTATGTTCACTAGTTCTTTGAACTGGCAAACAAAACTGAACTTTCAGCTGCTGCTTTACCTTCCTGATTGCATTTTAGTCCCAGGGAGTGATTTGGGCATTTTTAAAAGGCACTTCTTTTGATTATGTTCCTTGTGTGCCACAGGGCATCTGGTATTTGATGTAGTGTTGTCCTGATACCTGGCAGGAGCAGGGGTGGGGAAGGTTGGAGGCTGGCTTTGTCCTTGACCAAACAAGAAGCTTCTCTGCTTCTCTAATGCTTGATAGATAGAAAATAATCAAGCTTAAACTGCCCTTGTATTAGTGTCTGAAACTACTGAGCCTTTTATACACACAAACTGGCACTGAAATCTGTTCTTTTCCTGAGAAACAAAACTGGTTGAGGTCAGTAAAAGACCAAGTTAATGTAATTTCTTCCCTCTGTCACTTTTGCAACTTCAAGTGGAATTTTATAGTTGTAGCATTTTTCAGGACTGACTAGGTCCTAATTAGTGAGGAGATCATGGAGAAGAGCTGAACTGTCAGAGTTTTGGACAGAGGGAAGCTCTTCATAAGAAATAAAACAAAGCTTTACAGGAAAAGCAGCACAAAGGCAGAAATCAGTGATGAAATTAAGTTGTAGTTTGATCTTTTTTCAGTATATAATCTATATCCCTAATGCTCTCTAAAGCTCTTTTTGTGCTTATAATTGAACAGGATTTGATTAAAGATCTGAAGTCTGAGTTAAATGGTAATGTGGAAGAATTGATTCTAGCACTCTTCATGCCCAGGACCTACTACGATGCCTGGAGTTTACGTCATGCGATGAAGGTATGGTTTTCCTTAGAACCAGCTTAAAAGGCTCATCTAAGAACCCCTGGGCCTGGCATCACTGCAAAATCCGTTAGTGGCAAACATATCTTGGCACTACAGGGCTTAAAGTTCTTTTCTGCTGCATTGCCCAGTTCAGCTGATTTCTGCAGGAATAGCCAGTTCAGGACAGCTCTCTGTTAGCAGAGGATGAAATGCTGCAGGACAGATCCTTGTTCTCTGCCTGTGTTCTATGATTGTTAATGAAAGATACTTTTGGATTATACTTTTTTTTGTTTTCAAAAGGACAATGCAAAAGATATTTTCTTAAGGTGAGATGATGTAGGCATCTGTTCTAGCATTAAGACAGCATTACAGATTAGGGGAGCTCCTTGGTTTAAACTTTTAACTTGGATAAACTGGGACATGTGGTTTCCTAGAATTTCTTGCTTCTTGTTTGAGCTGTAGCAGCTAGCAGGTGGCTGATAGTGGAAACGAGTAACTCAACCCATGTATGAATGGAGACCTTCCCAGGAATATGGAGTTTCATGGAAGATCTAGCTATAATGGAGAAAATAGATAATTTTAAGAGATTTATAACATAACACTACTGAGAGGCCTCACATAGACAGGAGTGGATCTAGTCCTCACCTGAATTGAGATGACCATGCCAGTAAGATCTCACTGTACATCGGAATCTCAGTTAATTTTTATTCTGGGGAGAGGGAAGCATCTTTGAAAAGCTCCACGCTGAGGAAGCAGCCGCATTTGGAATAGGGAATACACTTTTGGGCTGACCAGAACAGAATTTACATGTGTGTCTTTGGATTTAATGATGATCATAAGACTCCACCTTCTGCAGGAAGTTTTCAGATTAATGTTGCCAAAGAATTTCCTTCCTAAGCAATTTTTCAGTTAATACCATGTTCAGTTAATGTTGGCCAATGTCACTGTTGTATAGTTTTGGGGTATTATTTTGAACTGGTGCAAAATGGCATGTTTGAGGCATCTTCATTCCATTTTAAATCTGCAGAAGACTTGGTGCTTTCACACTGCAAGGACAATACAGACTGTATGAAGTTGTGAAATAACAGGTGACTGCCTTATTGCACAGCTGACTAAAGCTGCATAGGTAGTACTCTGTAGTTATGCCTTTGTTTTCTCTGCCTCCAGGGAATAGGCACTCAGGAGAGTGTGTTGATTGAGATCCTTTGCACAAGGACCAACCAGGAAATTCGAGAAATAGTGAACTGCTACAACTCAGAATTCGGAAGGGACATCGAACAAGACATCAGAGCAGACACTTCAGGACACTTTGAACGATTACTTATATCTATGTGCCAAGTGAGCTTTAATTTTTTATTTTTTATTTTATAAGATAACAGTGTACAGTCTGACTTTGATGTGTGTAGTCATAATGGCCCCATTAATAGCCTGTCTATGCTTAGCAAGAACCAGGGTTTTAAGAAATTAGCCCTGGGTCATTAATTTATCCCCTCAGATATCACACTTCAGTCCCTCCTCAGGAGATACTTCCTACCTACAAATGCATGATGAATTGTGTGACCTAATTTAGCACCCTAGATTCATCTCAGAGAACTTGTGTGTAAATCTTGCGCAGATGCAAACGAGTGGAACTCCAAAGCAGTGCAACACACTGCTGTGAAAACAAGATGCTCTAATTTTTTGCATTTGTTAACAGAATCGTTTGGGGGAGTCTGATTGGGTGACTTTATGGTATGTAGAATATCTGTGAGAATCTCTACAAAGAAGCTAAGAGGCCCTATGAGGGCAAAACTTACCTCCCAAGTTACACCATAGCCTGCCTTCCCTTCATCACCAGAATTAGGGAGGTGCTACTGTTGAACTCAGGTGGACACTAGAACTTGCTTATCCCCTACTGTTCAATAGCTCTCCTTCTGTGGTGAAGAATCAGAGCTTGTGGTTATCCATGTTCAGGAAGAAATGTGTACTAATGCAACTTTTCACATTTCTCTGATCACTTTGCCTATTTGCTGTTAGAATTTCTAAGGCACTTCTCTGTCCCACTGGCCTCTACCTTTGTGAGAACTCACCTGTGCACTGGGTATTTAGATTGAAAAGTCAAAATCCACAAGAAAGCAAACCTGGAGAAGCTCATGCTGCTGATTTTTATTTTCACATATCCAGTAGTTTACAATAACTGACAACCACATCATTTAAATAGTATATTAACCACTATAGATACAACAGTATTTGAGAGCATGTGTTCAGCCTACTCAGCCAGTATACTTAGCAGTGTCCATCCATGCACTGGGCAGCAAAGACCAAAACCACCACCAAAGCACATAAAATGTCATATAAGCCCTACTGACATATTACAGCTGCAGTAAGTGCTTTCTGGAGACATTCTTACTTTAAATAAGCAACTTCTAAATAAAATAGGGAGACCTGAGGTATTTCAGGTGTGCATATTCAGTATGATAATTCATTAGTTTGTTTGGGAAGAGTCTTTTCAACTTGAAGCCTAGAAACAAACAAATCAAGAGAAAGCTTAGATTATTAAGTAAAATAGAGACTGTACTTAACTTCACCCCTATGAACCACAGTTCTAATTACCTGAGTCAGTATGTCTACAGTTTAAAGCATGCCCTACAGATTGGCTTCTAGGCCACCTATATTATATAAGGAATATTAAACCAAAGAGTAGTTTCAAAGCACTGTGATGTATTTCAAACTGCTATTTTTCCTTCTGCTTCAAGCTTTGAAGATACCTGTTTGGGGTCTATACTGCAGGCAGCCAAAGCAGAGCCTTCTCTGTGAAATTTCATTTGGAATCTGTTGTCTTTGCTTTAAGGGTAATCGGGATGAGAATCAAACTGTGGATTACCAAAAAGCTGAGGAAGATGCTCAGCGTCTGTACCAAGCAGGGGAAGGAAAACTTGGGACCGATGAATCCTGCTTTAATATGGTTCTGGCAACCAGAAGTTTTCCCCAGCTGAAAGCAACAGTTGAGGCATACTCCAGGGTAGGAGTTCTCCACTGATTTCAAATGAGCTTTGTCAATGTATTTTAAACTAAGGCTCCAGTTGTCTCATCACTCACATATTAACCTCATTTATTTGCAGGTTGCTAATCGTGATTTACTAAGCAGCATTGGCCGAGAATTTTCTGGAAATGTGGAACATGGTTTGAAGGCTATTGGTAAGTGATATGTTCTTCCCTCCCCTTATCCTTTAGGAATTAAGCCTTCTCAATGTAACCAAAGAAGAATCCAATTCAATACCAGCCATATGGCAAATGATCACACAACCTGAGACTCTCCTAGCACAAAAGTAACTTCAATTACTCAAATTACTCATTGTACACTGAACTGAAGAACATAAGCAACCACCATGAAGAAGTCAGTTTGGAATAAGAAAATGCCACACAGAAACTACTTGTCACTTCTTTGGGAAGGCAGGCAAGTACACAGAACCTAGGGTCACTGGTTAGTCCTGGTGGCTGTGTATTTCAGAGCTCTGCAAAATGAGGCAAGTCCCAGTGTAACAGAGCAGTGACTCCAGGTGTGTGGCAGAGACCACAGCACAGACAGCTGAGTCACCCACAGAGAGAACCTCAGAACCAACACAAACCTACTTTTTTGCCAGTTCCCATTCCACACCTCTTCCTCATCACCATCTACACCCAGAAAGCTCAGCTTTGCTAAGGAAAACCTCAGCAGAAAAGAAGACCTGTTTTGAATTCACCTTTTCCTGCCAACTTGTTACAGTAAAGCAGTTCAACACAATTCAGCCCCATTTGCTGATAGTGAGAATCAGTATTATTTAGTGGTAAATCTGGAGCCACCACCTACCAGTGCTTACCAAAATGACAGCATTTCTATAGCCATAAAGGATAAGCAAAAACTTCCCAAATGATAATCTACTCAAAGAGTTTAATGGGAAAAGTTGAGGTCTGAGAATCATGTAAAA
The DNA here is from genome assembly GCF_000695815.1 of Acanthisitta chloris. NCBI lineage: Eukaryota > Metazoa > Chordata > Aves > Passeriformes > Acanthisittidae > Acanthisitta > Acanthisitta chloris. The sequence goes on from NW_008673344.1 coordinate 12,626, forward strand.
GAATAATGGTTCATCCCTGAGTGTGAACAATCTAACTGAAACAAGATCCATTCTCTAACTACTAGTGTGAGAACCTTCTACAGTTACACTTTTCTTAGTGAGACTGTAGCAATGGAACATGAGTAAAATACCTTGTGCCTCAGTACCATCCTTTGTGTCCCAGGACCAGCTATCCAAGGAGAAGAACTGTTTTTAAATTACCTATTTGAAAATTAAATTTGAAAAGCACTTCCAGAGAAGTTAACTGCTAATAACTAAGTTTTTGTGTGAAGGAATAACTCATTTGGTCAACTGGAAAATCAGCTTAGCTCTATAAACAGTTCCTGTAATCCACAGTAACTCCTCTATCTGTCTCTACAGCAAAAATCTCGAGTTGATCCTGCCAGGCATTACTGTACAGTGTACAATACTGAACTAATCCTAAACTGTACTTTCTTGCAGTGCAATGTGCTTTAAATAGCCCAGCCTTTTTTGCAGAGAAACTTTATCATTCCATGAAAGGAGCTGGCACAGATGATTCCACCCTCATCAGAATTATAGTCACTCGCAGTGAGGTAAGACACTTTGCCCTGTGTACAAGTCCCATGTGACAGAAAACCACCTACCCAGCCCAGCTTGTCACTTAGTCCTCCTTTCACAGCTGTAACATCATGTGTTGCAATTAAGCTTTTATGTGGCTCACATTTAGATGAGCACGTTAATTAGTTTATGCCAACTTTTATGTAGTAATGTAATTAACAGGCTAGATAGTAGGAACTGCTTGTTTTCCCTCTTAACTGTGCTTGCCTGCCCGTGTAGCAGGTGAGCACCTCAAGGTCATAGGCTGTTCAGAGGTAGGACAGCACAGTCCTAACAAAGCATGAACATGTGCTAGACTGTGCTCTGGGAGCTGCTCCTCTGCCCTTCGAGGGCCCATCTGGCTTGGACACTGCTCAGGGTCAATCAGCTGCACATCTCACACTTGGCATAGGTTCTCTAGTCCACCAGGGCAGAGATGAGGGGTGACTATCTAGGATTTAAATCAAGTGGTTAAGTTTTATGCTTTTTTTTTTTGTCTTTGCATAGATTGACCTTGTGCAAATTAAACAGATGTTCACACAGATGTATCAGAAGACTTTGGCTACAATGATAGCAAGTGATACAAGTGGTGATTACCGGCGTTTGCTGCTGGCAATTGTTGGGCAATAGAAGAGGATTATCTGGGTTTTTGTTTGGGTTTTTTTTAAATGAACTGAAGGACATGAAATATCCTTTATGCAGACACTAACTATCCTTGTGTGTAAAAGAGTAATTTTAAACTTTGCATAAACAAATACGCATTCTTGATGATTCAGTAAGCTTGTTGCACTTATAATGCCTTAATTTACAGCACATAATATTCTTTATTGTATAATAAATATATCTTGTCTATAAGCCCCTAAGCCTTAGTCTTTTTGACCCAGACAAAACCACCTCCCCTCCACTGGCCTCCTGCATGATTGAACTGTCTCAGCCAAAAGAATCTCCTGAAATACCTGAACTTAAGTGCTGATCTTACTGCGGATGACAAAGAAATCTTAAGGCTGTGATGATGTAAAGCATTTTACATCCCCATCCCTTTTTAGTGGCTTTCCATCCCAATGCTGAAAAACATGGAAGTGCTCAGTTAAGTCACACTACACTGACAGCTTAGGGACCCTGTCAGAATCTGACTGCACCCCCCATTCAGTTTCAGTTGGTGGTTGGTTACCATTATGCTTAAGGCAGCAATCGAAAGGAGAAATCTCAGCTCTGATTTCAGAGTCTCTGCTTGTACAGACATGGATTATACAGCACGTGACTGAGCAGTGCAAAGCCCATGCCTAAGTGCTAACACATGTAAATGCAAACTGAAGGCAATTGTGACCTAGACAATCTAAACGACTATGTGAATGTTTTCAAAGCATTTAAAGAGAACAGCTTTGAACAGCACATTGGGTTTTTTTAGAAAGCCACAGTGAATCTGTCCCCAGCCATTAATTTAACAGAAGTTTCAAGGCCATCGCCTAGTAGTGTGTTCCCTAACATTTCTAAGCACTGCTTTAACAAGTAACTGTTCTGTGATAGGACACCCTCACACAAACAGCAAACTAGTATCTCTCAAGAGAAAAAAATCACTTGGGCTGGGGAAGCTGGTCCCAGCATGGCAAACCTTCTACTCTGCACAGCACATACATAAAGGGTTTTTGCAGAACAACAGATGATCAAGTGTACCATACTAAAAAAACCTTACATATTTCACTTGTATCAATGCTTTGTGACCTGAACCTGACTTCAGACTATAAACCTTATCTGATATTAAACTATGAAATGCATCTCAGCTTAAAATTTCTGGGTCAGATTAAAATTAAGTATTTCAAACATGAAATTGATGGAAGTTGATTTGGAGAAACTAAAAGACATTCCACTCTGCACTACGTTGGTCACCCTTTGTGCAAGTATCCACTGAGACAGACACATGTGTACATAAATACAGATATCTATCTGTCATTAGCTTCCCAAACTTGACCAAGATTCTCATAAGCTTTGGCTCTTGTGTCTCTGTTCTTGAGCAAACCTCCTTAGAAGCTTAACATTTAATAAATAAAAGTATATTAGTGCAGCTATATCTTTTAGGTGACTGAAAAAATCCCCACTGCTTCACTTGTCATTCAAAGCAGAATATAGATTAAGTGTGGCTCATACATATTGCCACCAGAAAATGAACAGATGAATATGGGTCTTTGTGCTGACAACATTCACCTGTTTTATGGCAAAAAAATTTCATTACATGCTAATAACAAAGAATTGTTAAATGGGTAGCAAGACTTGAATGACTGATAATTAAATTGTAGCAAAAAACAGGCAAGGAAAGAATGAACAGATACTGTCTGAAAAAGCCTTAATTTTCTTTGTAACTATGTAATGGTGTTTTCAGATTAAACATTAGAAAAAAGCAAGTTGTTTGTGAGACTATTCCCTTCAGAAGCGCACAGACTGGGATCAGAGACCTATGTCTAACAGAAAAACAGCCCCAATCCCAACCATTTGTCTTTTCTCAGGAGAGGCCAATCTTCACAATTCAAGAGGTACGACTGGATCAATGTTTGTGTTTCACCATCGGGTTTAATAAGCTCTGACAAGAGAGCTGTTGCTCCGCGCTGGCATTGCAGAGGTGCAGGCTGTGAGCTGCGCTGCCCTGCCCCCGCTGCCCGGCAGGTGGCAGCATGTCAAACCCAAACCTCAACCCAACCCCAACCTCAACCCAAACCCCAAACCCCAACCCAACCCAACCCAACCTCAACCCAAACACAACCCAATCCCAACCCCAAACCCCAACCCAAACCCAACCTCAACCCCAAACCCCTCCTGTGCTTTGGCTTCACAGCTTCCCCAAAGGCATTTACACCTCCAGCAGTCAGAGCCCGCAGCGCACCCATGAGCACTGCTCGCTGCCCGTAAGAGCACCACAGACGATGACGGCTGCCCCCATCAGCTCAGGGAAAAATGGGCTATTCCCTGGGACCCACACCATGTCTGCTGAGCCCAGGGCAGGGCAGGAGGCACTGACCACTCCGGCTCAAACCAGGAACCAGCCACGTCTCTCACAGCTTTTACCTGTGTCCCTTGGCTGTCAAAGCCATTTCCAAGCCTTTCCCCCTCCCTACCCAAGAAAAGACTAAGGATGTATAGATGAAGTTTGGTTTTTTCCCCCCCTCAAAATGACAAAAGCGTAAGACAAACAATGCAAACTACTTACAGTTTTCTGGGAGGAAGGGTATAATTTCTTCTCCCAAACAATACAAGAATTAGAGACAGCTCCAGACTCCACCTTTCAGAAACACAGTAGCAAAAAATGAATGCCTACTTTCCAAACAAGGAACACCTACAGACAACAACCCTGTTACCTGACTGTTTGCCTAAAGGGTGGCAGGAGACACTCAGCATGAGAAATCAAGCCAATATATTTTCCTTTACTGTAGCTCTGCCTTCATATCTGGTAAATACTACTACTACAGACAATGGATACTGCAAGGGAATCCTCAAGGATGTTACTGCCTAAGTATCAGAACCTGTTCTCTCGAATTCCGAGGTCTGTCCAGACAAAGATTCTATCTGTGTTTTCTTTACATACACTTCAGCTAGTCAGAATACTCTTCACGACCAAGATCTGATTATCCAATCATGACAAACACTGTATCGTGAGGTTGAGAAATTTTCCACTAAGGCTTATAAGGACAAAGGTACCACCAGCATGTCCATCATGTAAAATTTCAGTTGTACTTGTCCTGTTCTAATATGGCATCATAGCCAGACTGTACAGCTCACAGGTATGGGAGGTGCTTTATAGAAAAAAACAAAAAACTTACCATTTTTAGCTTGGTCTTCTGCACTCAAACTTTGAGAAGAGTTTCCAATTAGAATGCATCTGCAATAAAATAAAATCAAACATTAAAACTCGCTTAGCAACAACACATCACTTATTTTTATCTTTTATCTTAATTCTCATCCTGTTCAGCAGCTTGTCCTTACTTTAAAAAGAATATACCAAAAGGACTAATTCCTGTAACTGTATGGACTGCCAAAACAAAGAGCTCTTCCCTCTGCCCAAAAAGCTGCCCCAACACACTCCAGGAGTCTTGAATGTTCAGTTCAAGCCAACACATGGAACACAGCTATGCTTAAGAGCCTTTCTAGAATCGACTAACCCTGCCCTGCCAAGCCTGTACAACAGTGGCTTTCTGGTTTAGCAGACACAAAACACCTACGAGAGAGAACTCAAAAGCAAAAAAAAAAAAAAGAAAGCAGGAATAAAATTGAAATTAAATAGGGTTTAGATTCAACTAGCTCTCTGCAAGCCAAATCTGACCTTCTATGCTATTTTTTCAAACATATTGAAGACTATATCTAAACAATTTTCCAGGTCAGGTTAGACCTACGTATGCCAAATAAAACCAGTACACAATGATAGGAGCCGCAGCCCATGCACAAAATTTATTGTGTGCTACCGTTTATAAAATACTTGAATAGTTCAGAACATGCATAAAATTTCCAACTTAAGGGTATGTACAGATTGTACTTTATGGCAAACAAAGAAAAAAAAAAAAGGGAGATGAATTCTAGTGACACAAGTTTCAAGTCGTGTTCCAGGGGATGAGAAGAACATGTAGCAAATGTCAAAATATATAACAAAGTACACTGGCAATCAGTACAGTCCATTACTTGTGAACAAATTAGCACAGGGCTTCAATTTTTATTTTAACCAAGCAGTCCTGTAGATACCGAATACATGCAGTCTCAAGTTTACACTTTCACTAATGCCTTAGCAGTTGAACAGAGCAATTGCTTACGCGCTGCTTTGCTTGAACACAAAGTGTCTGATACAGTTTCAGTTTCCTTTACAGGTTTGAAAAGAACGAAAAGCTTGCAGCTATTCAGCCCAGTGATTATCAGCTATTTATGCAACCGTAATACTCACAATAAACTAAAAGTACCCATAACATCTAGGTAACCTATAGATGTACATCATAGGTCTATATATTAAATATCTGCAAAATGAAGACATGCATACACAAAATACAATGCCAAGCTTTACAGACTTGATATGAATCAAAATTTACTTAAACAATGTACAAAGTTCAATTAAAAGTACCTTAAAATTAACACTTCCATATTTTTCTTACTTTTAAAATTAGTATATATATTTTTTTTTTAAATTCAAGATGGGAAAGTCTTGAAAAAGCTGGGCAAAAAAGTTTCTAAATTAAATATTTTTTTCAATCTGTGTTCAAGTAATAAACATTCCTACATAGAAATCTTCTGATAAGCTGTAACTAAAAAATACAGTGGATACAATATAGAATTAGCAACATCTAAGGAGTAAACCTGAGGTCAGCATTTGACAGAATGACCAACTGAGATTTTTTTTTTTTGGCATTTTTTTCCCGTCTATTTAAAATACAGTTTTTGCAGCCTCAGATATTTTAAGACCATTCTAATCTATCATTTTAAAGACATTTTATGAAACCAATGTCCATTAATAAATAGTTAGCTCTTAGGGTTGTATTTGAAAGTCTGATTTATAAAAACAAACAAACAAACAAACAAACTACCTCTACTGAAAGAAAAATCCCATTTGTAAACTTAAAAGTGTTGACAACGATAAGCATAAGATGCTAGTCTAGACGTGCTTTAGTGAGAACAGCCCGATTCTCCCCCAGATCTCTCCGGCAGCTCGCGCAGCCCGCGCTGGACGCGGTGGCAGAAGGTGTGGCACTCCCAGGGTCGGGTCCCCGTGTAAGAGAGGGGCTGTTGTCTCAAAAGCATGGTGGTCTGGCTTCAGTGGGATCAAGTCAGATGGTTCTCCACCTTGTGTTAAGTAGTCACGTCAAGTGATCCCCCTACTTCATTTGTTGTCACATCAAAAAGCAGTAATCTAGGAATTCTCAGGCAAGACATGAGTGAGTAAACCAGAAGCTGACGTGGTCACTGTGCATTGTTGTTGCCAGTTCCATTGTTTCCATTGGCATTTGTTGTGTTTATAGTATTAATACCATCTTGCTGAAGAGCATCTTTTCGTGGTGGCATTCTCTCATTGATCCTATCCAAACCTTTTGCTTCTTCAAAACTGCAGATTTTATGTTGCGGAGAGAATCCTCGTATTGCTTAACAAAATGCAAATTTGATATGTCAGTAATGGAAAAAGAAGTTGAAAGCATAAACTTTTTCTAACAAATGATGTTTCAAAACTGGTAAGAAATCGGCCAAAGAAACTTATGGCTCTGCATTTGTATGACTAAAGGCTTCTCTAACCTGCTTTCCTGAAATGTTCACAGCAATCATGATTTCAGTTCGTTACGAAAAGAACCAAGTATGGCAAATATTCTGCAAGTAGGAATCAAGGGGTTTAAGCCCACTTGATTGCTTCTGCGTGTCCCTGCTGGGGCTCAGCTATCAGCGCCGACGGCGGTCGCTGCCCGGCACGTCGGGCACGTCTTAACATCCCCCTCTCCTCAGGGCAATGTCAGGAAGATCTAAGCAGCACAGCAAGTGCAGTGGAGGCAAAGCAGCAAGGGGTTACAAGAGTAGGAGCAGATTTACATCCTGCACACGCACTGACGGCCTGATCCTGCAGTTTTCATGCAGGCAAAACTGCAGGATGTGGGTCACACTCCGTGCTAATCATGTGATGATGGAAATGGACACAACCACAATCACTGAGTTAGCACTGTGGTTAAACAATGGTATCATTTAAATACAAATGTATTTAAAAGTAGTATAGAAAATAGGCATTATTTTGCTACTGGTTATTTTAATGAATGAGGTCTGTAGGTGAATTTACACCCGAAAATGGCTGAACACGTAGTAAGACTGAAGTCTTTGGGATGAAATAATTCTTTGGAGATTTAAGTACAGCTTTTCACTCACAACAACAGGACCTCTTGCAGGCGTGTGTGAGAACAGAATATGGCACTTGTTTATATTTTTGGAGATCTGATTTCCTTAATTAAAAGAACAAAGAATACAGTCATTAAATGGTGCTTTGCGACCAAATCTGAAAACCCCAAATGCAGCTCTCAACTGCTATGCTGTTTGGCATTCACCTCATGGAACACTGAGCAAGAGGAAGCTAAAGTCTCTCTTGAAAAGACACAATCTAAATACTCTGCACACCAAATAATTCGATGGCATTTTCCTCAGTACCCCTAGCAGAGGATGTATATAACATTTATACAACCTATTTAGCACAGAAGCATTGATAATCCATGGAATTTAGTGTGTCTCATACTGGCAGGTTGGAATAAATACTAGAAATAAATATGATCAACAAATTATATTCAAAATCTATAGAACAACTCATAATATTTATACATCTTGCACTACCAGATGTGTCAGAGGAAGTTTTCAAAAAATAGGTTCAAAGCCATTAAATGGATTTTGTGAGAAAAGGCATGCAGAAACAACCCTCCTTCCACAGATCACATCCCTCCCCACAACCAAACAAAACCTTGCAGTCCAATGCAGAAAAAAACCACTGAACACTACCATTTTTAAGGACTTCAAGACAACACCACGTATCACAACATGCCATTATACAAAAACCTACTGCATATTTTGGAAAAAAAAGAAAAAAAAAAACCCAAACAAAAAGAGACCAAAAAACCCCCAAGAATTTCCCTAAAATATTAAAGATAATCATCACCCTAAAGCCAGAAATGAATGTTACATGTAAAAGGGATGAATCAATGCAGTTGATTCATCTCTGCTTGTGCAAGTTGAAAATAAAACACACCCACACAGAGTACTTTTGAATTCCCTCCCAGACACCACAGATCTCTGCCAAGGGCAAAGACTCTGATCATACCTTTTTCAGCCTCAATTGCCTCTACAGTGGCTGTACAGAAGTGAGCAGATGCATGCAAAATGAATGAGAAAGATGAAGAGTGTAATATCGCATAGCAGAAAAGGCAATGATCAATTCACTATTGTATGCTACGCCAGACTAGATTACAATTAGCTCAAATGACAATTAAGGTTTTGAGGGGGTCGTTTTTAAGCTTAAGGGAAATGCCTCCTAAATTTTAACTGATACAGTTTATCAACTAAAAGTATATCAAAGTAACACTAATTAACTGATATTATTAACTACACATTTCTGTAAGTTTTGGTTTTGATTTTTCATTTTGCTTTTTTTTTTTAAGACAGCAATGTAAAATCTCAACTGATGTTAAAAGCTGTGGTATGGCTTAAAAAAATACTAACAATCTATGTGAGACTGTATCTGAAGATTAAAATGCATGGATGAGCTTCATTAATTAGCAGGAAGGACACTACGAAATTAACAGCAGCATTCTAATGATAAGAAATAATTTTTTTCTTTACCTTTAGCTCCCTGAAGCTTAACTAGTACTTCAATTTGTCACCATACTTTAAGCTGTAACAGGCATCTCTGAGAACTCAACCGTGAAATTTAAGCCATGGAAGACAAATCTAGCAAGTCATGTTTACAAAGCCTTGTAAATTGTTTAGTTGAATCAACAACGAAGTCTACAGCAGGAAGAGGCCTAGAGTTAACACAGTCTTAGTGGCTGAACTAATGTGAATATGAAAAAAAATCGAGCTCAGTAGCTGGTTCTCAAACTAAGTAACTATGACATCTGCTGTAATTTCTTAGGTGTCAGATCCTTCCTTATAGTTTTAGCTCCAAAAGTCAAAGCTTTAACATAAGTTTAATACTATTACAACCCGAACTGTAGCTGTTTCAATAATGGTAACAACGGGGTTTTTTTCTCTAGCACCATAATTTCAGAAATACTAACCCAGAGTGGGGAACTTACTTGTGTAGTGCTTGATACATCCTGTTAAGAGCAAAAATCCTAACAGAGTATCCAAGCAAATGCTGGGGAAAATAGCTATGTAAGAAATTATGGCATTAGATCAGAACGTCATTCTTTAAAGAGAATTAAGTTTATTACTTAAGTAAAACTTAAGCTTATTATCCAACAAAAACCAGACACGACGTTCTGATACCTACACTGTGCCTACATTATGCTCCCATGTATGAACTGCCTACACTATGCTTTAAGCTCACAGTTGCATAAGATTATAATTTCCACTGAGAGAGCCTAAAAAAAATAAAATTGGATACTTGCATTAAGTGCTACTAAAATAATGGGGAATACTTCAGGGTAATGCAGCATATCTTAACTTTCACAAGCTACACTTCTCATGGCACAAAAAATGAAAAAAAAAAATAAAAAATGATTCCTGCACTTAAATCTACAGAGACAAGGGCAATTCCAGATCTAAATCAAAAAGCCACTTGACTGGATGGTTATTTATGTTTACATTAAAGGGAATTAGACTCAATTTGTAAAAACTAATTAGTTTCAGAATTATTTTAGAAAGCCACGAAAGACATACTTTCACACTGTAATCAATCTGCCATACAAATACAAAGCTATGTAAAAAAACCACCTCTTTCCACCATTTCCTGTTACCTGTGAGGTCTTTGTTTTCAATCTTTTCCTGAAAAGATCACGAATACTGATTTATCTCTGCAAATTATGTAGCTTGGTCATAAATACAAATTTCAAGATTTATTCCTAGTTCACTCTACTTGTAGTACTACTATTCCAAAAAGACCTTGGAATATACATCACAGTTAAGAAAAAGATAATTTTCAACTTGGCATAAAAGAACAAACTGACTGGAAAATACAGGCACTTAAAAAAAAACACACTGGAGAGACTCAATTTGGAAGAGTTTTGTTGGGTTCTCTTTTGCAGGTACATCTAAAGCAAAACTATATTCTTTGTAAACCTCAATAAATCTTGAATAAATACTGGATCATATTCTGAAATTTTTGCTCAGAAAATTCTCAATTGAGGGCAAATTTTAAGCAACAGGGTCCAATGGCATTTCCATCCCCAATTTCAGCTCTCCCCTTACTTTACTTAAGGGATGGATGTGACTGAAAATCCTTGCCAACTTTCAACATAAACCTGAAAAACTGTATCTTACTGCCTCTGACTAACAGTAGGGGCAGAAATGAAAGGTAACTACTTGTATTGTTCCAGGGATTTCCATGAAGTACTTACAATTTTTAATTCAGGCCTGTGTTTAGCATGTTGCTGGAAAAAGCTTTAGGTGTTTTGTTGTTTTTGAACACATGCTGACTCAATTTGGAAAATAATTTTATTGAATTCAGTTCACAGAATAAGTCACTGGGAAATGTTACTTTAATTTTTCAGCTTCTAGAATGCAAGCAGCATAAAAATGAAAACCAGGAATCTGAATTTTGAAGAACTTTGAAGACTCTGAACCATACAAACCCCATGATTTACCAAGGTCTGTTTATATCCCAGTACATTAAAGCTATCTAAAAACTAACCTATGACTCATTTTTCAAAAATATAGCCACCTATTTATGAAAAAGAAACATTTGTACATTGACTTCTTCTGTAGGATGCAGTTCTGCACTTCTTTGCCAAAGTTACCTTCTTTTTTAACTGACTTGCCTTCGTTCAAGCCCCCCAGGCTGCTCTCTTTGCAGTCAGGTTCTGTTCAGGCACTGCCCATGCAGGAGCTGTGTCAGGCTGATGCCCACCCTGGGCATGGGAACAGTGCCATGTGCCAAGATCCAGCACAGAGTGTGTGACTGACATTCACAACTCTAACAGGCACATACACAAAACTGGCACAGGCACTGCCCTCCTGGTGACTTACACACAGACAGGTGTGTCTGTATTTGCCCTGAAGCAAAACGTCCAGCCCAGCTCTGTAGAGAGGGGTAGGCACAGACTCCAACTGAGTGTAACTCACAAAGCTTCTGACAGATTTAACAGCAACTAGCACAACTGGGCCGTGTGTCAGTGTGCCATTGAAAAATGAGCACGTGGAAGGCTGAAACCTGGAAAACCCACAGAAAACTAGTCAATTTTGTATATTTTTAGGCAAACAAAAGAACAGATTTTGAAAAATATTAATATAATGTTCTTTTATTTGCACAAATCTAGACTATTTTAAATTATTGATAGCACGCTGAGCAACACAGTGCAAGATAGTTAATTACTCTTTGAACTGTCTGTAGTAAGAAATCCTGCTATACTATCAGTGACCATATTTCTGCCAAGAATATAAATTCTCTGTTATTACAATCGTTCAGAAGAGTGTCAATTAGCAAAGTTTGATTTTGGTTTTGGTTGACTTCTAGGTTTGCAATTGAGCTTTATAATCTGAAACCTGCTTTTTTATGACTGAAACAATCATATGCTTATCAATAAAACAGAAGTTACTTCCATTTAAGAAGCACTAACAGTTGGCATGATTTATTTTGAACAATCAACACGACTAAAACAAATGAGGTATATTAATGCAGTGTGCCAAGGAATATTGCCATCAAAAGTTCTAGTCAAGAAAAAAAACACACCCACAAAAATCCTAACCACATTTTGCATACTTTCCAAATGTCCCACATTTTCAGTAGTGGCAGAAAGTCATATGTTTTATGTTAAAAAATTTTCTAGTCAGTTTGATCCTCTCTGATATTTGTAATGCAACATGGATAAAAATCTGTTCAATGAGTGAGAGGAATGCAGACTCATTTTTTAAGCATAATAAAGTGTCTTATTAAACAAGGAAAATTAAAAGTAGAACATATGCTTCTGGAATAGTTGAATGGATTAGGAAACATACACCATTTCTTGTTATAGACATTCACAAAACAATCACATACATACACTGGACATATAAACTTACTTGTAGACATTATATGTCCACTGAAAAATGACTTAAAATGTGACATTTGTGTTTCAAAGCAAAAACAGCTTTGATAGTTTAATAGAAAATGTAGTGAAAGGCTTAAAAAAAAAAAACACATAGAAAAATTTTAAAAATTCACATGAACAGTCTAAATCACAAAATGAGAAAAGTAGCTACTCTTGGAAAATAGATTGTGTAAAAAGTGATATTCATGTATCACAATCTTTCAATAGTTATAAAATCCAGTGGTCCCATACAACAGTTTTGTACTTTCTAGTAAAGCCTGAAGATGGCCAATAAAAAGCCTTTCAAGAACTTCTGTTCAGAGTGCTGCTGACATGAAGTCCAGTTTCAGACTGGTATATTTTAGCTATAACCACTGTGAACAGAAACCTGGACTTCATTCTTTTAAGACACTTGGTACAATCTCACAGCATTTTCCCTAAGCCTACTTAATCACTTATGGGCCTCATGAAAAATATAATCCAATGATTCAACAAACTAAAAAAAGAATAAAAACCTTTTACAAAATATTCAATGAGCCAGATTACAGGTATATTTTGTATAGAGTTCTTTTTATTTTCATGCAAAAAAATATATGCACACTTAATAACACCCTTTTATTTTGATTTATTTACAATTTTAAGTTCAATCCCTTTATTCTCAACTGATTTTATAACAATTGCTGAATATTTTTCAAGTACATTATTGTTCAAAATGCACAGACAATGTGCAGCAGCAAATGCAGCAAACCTCAAAAACAGGGTGCTACAACATTGCTTCTACATCAAGAGACAGACAAGTGTCTGGGATAGTGGTTTAATTTTAACACTTATACAGACATACATCTATACCTAGAGAGAGACAGACAGATCTAAGAAAGCAGCTACATCTGCAGAGGAAGGAAACAGCATGTTACAAGGACAATTCAGGGAGGTCAATTATACATAGAACATTTGACAAACAACATAGAGAACAAACTTTGGCATTAATTACCAGGGTACAAAACGTAGCACATTCCAATCTGTCAATGGAGTGTAATATGGAGCTATGCAGCCTATAGCTGTTTGTTAATATTAATATCAACAAGTGTTTGACATTGTCAATGAAAATACTAACACGTCTAGAATCAAACCATTTCCATGGAAAGCAGACGAGTCATGATGCAAAATTACACTGCCATTTTTGTATCTGGAATGATCAAACGCCTCAGTATCAGAGCTATAAGGTCATCCCACCTGAAAAATTGCACACTAAGGAAAGCTCAGAGTATGAAAAACGTGGCCTGACACTGCTGAACTAATTTGCTTTTAGTTTTATACCCTGGTTAAGTATCCATTTCACATTGCCTGATTAACACATAACACTATGCTTGTATCAGCCGCTAAGACAAGAACTGAAAAGCATAAGAAATTCCCTGCATGCATTATGTGTGGTGTTAGCAAAAGAGTGAGATGTGCCCCAGTCCATCTGAGGCACAGCAAGTTGCATAACATCATTACCACTTTGCAGGGTCTGTCGTCCTCCAGCCAACACTCCACTAGGTAACATTCCAGTGGGAGTCAAACCCTTGAGTGTCAGCACACTTTCACTCTCCTCCCTGGTGTGAGAAAAAATAATAACACAACCTTAAATACCCATGCACGAAGCTTGTATTGAAGTAGATAGGGAGGGAGAGCCTATTTTTGCTGTGCTTCACCCATGTCAAGACTTAATGTGAATTCAAATTCAAACAACTAAAAAGGAGAAAACAGTTCTCTTCCACACCAGCCTTTCCTCTGCCTAGGAGTTACACATGCTGACTACTCTGAACCACACGCTGAGCAATTATTCACATGCAGTCTCATTAGCTTTGAAATTAGCACTGAATGCCTCATGAGGTACTGAACATATCTCAGTACCATAAAACAATCCCCAATTTTGCTCAAAGTGTCTATCCTTTGGGAAATAACAACTTTAAAAATTACCCCTATTTGAACAATTATGGTCTGTGGAAAAACTACACATTTTGGGTAAGTATGGTCAGGTAATCTCCAGCTTTAAAGAGGTACAAGAATATGGTATGTTTTAAATAGCTGAAAACAAAGAAAAACCTGAAACAAAACCCTTCAAGTCCTCAACTCTCTGGTATACCAGAAATTATCAGAGCCAGTCCTAACCTCCTCCATCACATCCTTGATTTCAATCTCTCTATTTTGGCATTGTCTTTCCAACATTAATGGCTGGACAAACAACTTGTAAACTAAAGGTCACATTCTCTGACTTCTTGAAACATGCCTCAGAAATAACTCAAAAATACTCTTTAACCAAAAAGGCCAACATCAATGGGTGCATCAATATGGCAAACAGTATTCTGATGCACAATGATCAACCTGAAAAATGTCTGGCATCCATTATCCTGGAACAGCAATGTTTACCTCACACACAAAACAAGGGGGTTAGGAATGCAGAAGTCATGCAAGTACCTGAGAACAGAGAAGACTCTTGCCATCTTGCCAATTGCTCGAATTTTGTTCCTGATTATTTCTTTCCGTGCGGCAGCTGTACCTACTTTCAATGGAATAAGAAACAGAGTCTCAAGCTCAGGAGTTTTTAGAGGGTCATCATTTTAAAGTGTATCAATTCAACACAACTGTTTAAGCTCAGTACTCTTCACAGGAGGTCAGTACCCAAACACTTAAGGGCCCAAAATTATCAGATTATGGCTTCAGAATGCCATCAAACCCACCATCACCTCTGTGTCCACAGAGCACACACAAAAAAGTTCAGGATGTTCAAGGTGATTTCCTAAAGTTATCAGGCATCTAAATTACTGCCACTTCAGTGTAGTAACTCTCATAACTCATTTGCCTACATTTTATGCTTTCAATTCTTTACTGACACCTGTGTCTATCAAGATGTAGGCATGCAGCCTAGTATAGAAGCCAAAGAGATATTAAAGCCACAGAAATTCAAGGTTTTCTAATTGTTACACAGCTGTCCAAGAGAAAATGGTACTTTGCTTGGGTTTATGTCAACTGCCCAAAACACAACCCCATAAAACCCCCAGAAAATAAAATGCCAAAGAATTGCATGTTACCCCCCTTACCACCTAAGTCTATGTTCCACATCATGTTAGGTTTACATCATTTGCAGAAACTACAAATACCAAAGATTTGGAGTAAATAGTGCCTATTCCACAGGGCAGAATAATACCATTTGTCACAGACAGAAGTGAAGAAAAAACTCTGAAAGGAGACTGTTAACTGGGAAGGAGAACCACCTCTGCTTGCCTTGACATGAAAACAGAAACTCCCTTCTCCAACACTCAGCGTTGCTGGTTTGTTTCAATGAACAAAAGTCATCCTTCCCCTTTGCCAACTCCTCAATCCCACTAAAACAGTAAAGGCAGCTGAGGAGGCATCAAAAGCTAAACCCTTAACGTCTCCTCAGCCAGGGGAAGGAGAGTATTAATGACACCAAGATAAGAGTAACTCAGCCACTGTGAATTCAACCACAGGGGACCAAAAGTGAGCAAACTCAGACAGCTGTTATACATTCCAGATCTTCCATATATCAGTGTTGTTCAGTCTTGGGAGAAGAGTACTCAATAAAAAGTCGCCAAACTAGTTTGCAAGAATGTAGAAGAGAAGACCACGGAAGTGGGCAGAGGAAAGCTGCATACCCACAGATTCAGCTACCTGCATTTAAAAAAGTGAGCTGTGGAAGAAGCTTTTTCCCATACCTAGTCACTAGTATGGAGCTTCCCCATGAAAGCACACACACTCTGGCACAGCAGAGCTGCACCTCTCAAACCACAACTGCAAGAATGCAAGGTCTCCTGTTGCACAAGAGTGGGCAGGGGCAGACTTCCCACCCTGAACACCAAACCAAGTGATAAAGCATATAAGGCAAACAACAACAAACCCACACAAGACAGAACATGTACAGCAGTGACAAAGAACAAAAGGGAGCAAGAGAAAACCTTTGTATGAACACCATGAAAGAATATTGGGGTATGACAAATATCTGCCCATCCATTAAACGAAATGAAAAGCCAGGAATTTCTGATGAAAGCTGTTTTTTAGAAGCAACAGAAACAACTGCAGACATCAAATTAAAAAGACAAAACAGGTGGTTCAGGAAAAGCTCTGAATAGGATAGGCTGAAACATTCAATTTTTACTGAAAAGAATTTATTTGAAATTTTAACTTTTCATTTTTAAAGGTCTAGAAGTTTTTACTTTCTCTCTTCACAGGCTATTGGGCAAGAGCCTGAGAATCTGGAATGAGAAGGGCACTCTTTCAGAGCTTTTGAAAAGATCAGGGCTAAATGAGGGACCATTAACCTTTCCTTGTAAGTCCCTCAGATTTCCTCCTACCTACACCTATTTGCCGAGGTGTAAAATGCAGGCGGGAAGCTTTCTGCTTTGGGGTTTCGGTGTTTGTTTGGTTTCTGTTGGGTTTTGTTTGTTTGCTGCTGTTTTTAACACGCTCTCATTGCCCTCCAGAAGCAACACAGCCAAGGCAAAAGGCCAAATGTATCACTCCAGGCTGCAGCACTGCCCTAATGTGGCCAGTGAATCCTGGTTACTTCAGAGAAGACAGTAAGACGACATCTGCTTGCCGAAGAGTATCTAAATTACACTCTAAATTGGAGAAGATATGACAAAGAACTCTCCCATTTCCCATTCCCAATGGAAAATAAATTCTGAAATGCTGATACTATTATGCCCCAAAGAATTTACATAACCTTTGGAAACATCACTATAACCTAATTAATTTCCAAGTATTAGAAATATTTTCTGGAACTGACAAATTTATACAGAGAGCAAACTGATTATTGGGCAAGCAATGGTCAGAAGAATTTGTCTGTACAGAATTATCTACCCTGAGATTTCTGAATAACAAGTCATAGATGATAAAGTTATTAGGCTTCTTCTTACATTCTGTATCCAGCCATCTCCAAAATAGCACACGGAATCAAAAAGTACCTTTTTGACATCTCAGCTGAAGGAAACTAAAAATACTATTCAAACCAGTTTTTCTAACATTGTATAAACACATTCCATGCACAACCTTAAAAGAAAAAGCTCATGAGGAAAGTATTAAAGAGCAAGACAGACAACTGAAGGCTCCCTACACATGCAGGACCAAAGATAAAATTTTAGAAATAGGTAAAAGAATGAAATTCTACAAAAAAAGGAATGGAAGAAAGGAGGAAAAAAATTCATGCACAGAAAGACAGATGTCTTGGAATATGACTTCTGGTAACAAAACTTGCCCCATTAAAAGGGGCAATAATCATAAAAAACTACATGTGTCTCTCAAGAGAAAGGTATTTTCTCATTAATACTTATACTGTCAGGTTCTGTGAAGTCATATTTCAAAACTGTCCTACTCTGTCTGGTCTGTACCTTTTTTATTGCCATATATGAGTCGCTCTTCAGATGGAGAGTCCAGAAAAAAAGGAAGTGAACGATGGAGAAAAAGGTGAGTGAGACAAAAAAAAAAGATATTTAACTTGGCAGTGGTAATAAAGAAGGAATGGAGAAGAAATGCAAAAAAAAATAAAATGGAGAACTGCAACATATAAAATACATTCATCAAACGAGCAGTGGAATTGCTGAGTATATTTCAAAATTGGACAATAAACAAGTGAAAGCTTGAAAGTCAACAGTTAAAAAAAAAACCATTCACACAGAAAGATAAAGCGTAGACAGTACCTAGGTGACATAAGAGATGCATCAAGCAAAGAAATTGTTAAAGGAGACAGAAGAATAAAATAATTCAGATTAGGAAACTGCAACTATTGTACTACAGACAATCGATCAATAACTGCAACTGTGGTGGCCAATGTAAATCCTAATGCTCCAGAACATTGCTAACCCTGCTCCACAAATGCCTGGTGTCACTGCCTCACCTTCAGATTAGCAGCATTACTTGAATATGAACCAGAAGTTGCCTGTTTGCAGGATCACAATTTAGACTTTTCCTAAGTTTACCCATTTCTGGCAACAAGCTAAATGGCAGCAAAGCTCAAGTGGCTCAGAAACAATGGCAAACACACAGCTGCTTAGCACAACCCTATTCTGCTATCAAATTTGAACACAGTAGTTACCAAACATTAAGAATGGGGTCCTGTCTCTAATATTTTTATGAATGATCCTAAAATGTTCTGCAAAGGCTGCTGAAACTTTCCTTCCTCCTCCCCCATCATCAAACAATTCACCAAATCAGTTCTGTTACTGGATAAAATGAAGCAAGACTGGGAAACTTTTAGGTGTGACATTAAGCACTGCTGTAAAACACCCAACAAAGCTAGGCCTTCATGTTAACGGTGCTTCTTTATCATCATGCTACAAACACCTCCTTAACAACCTACTGTGTGGTAGTTTAAGAGCCAGAAAGATGTTTTAATTTGTTACATAAATACACATCATACAATGGACACATACAAGTTGTCCTTTAATTTCTCTGCTTTAAACTCAAACACCAAGACAAACTTGCATTTGACACTTTAGTACTTTGCAGTAGGAAATATTATATCTGACTTTCGCCCACATTAACTCTTTACTGAAGAGCAATCATTAAGAAATTTTGTGTCTTATAATAGATTTTTTTCTAAATATTAGCAAAGTAAGTTAGTATGTTTCAAATTTTAAGTGTCAAGAAATTCTGAGCATTTCCCACAAAAAGTTTGTTCGAAATAGAAATCAGATATGAATATTTGCAAAGTTTCCATTACTGCTCCCTGATCACCACAAATACAATTCTCTTGCCTGCTCCCCCCAAGCATTGCTATCTAAAGAAAAATTTGAAGGCAATTTTCTTCAAACTCCAGGCAATATTACACCAGTCTGAGCTAACTACTATTCAGAAGTTATTACCATTAAGAAGACCTATGTATCTTAAAGTAATCCCTACCGTCAAACTGATCTTCTCCCTCTGTCATCAGTTCATCATCAGAGCAAATGCTCAAAACATTCACCAACATTTCTGTCACTGTATAGGAAAAAACCAAATATTAATTCATTCCATGTAAAATTTAAAATATTTCCACACACACAAGATCTAACCAGTCACCAGCAGCTCTAGTGAATGAACTTCCCACATCACAGGCATTGCTTTCTTAAAACATTCAAACTTTTCCTCCCCCTACAGTATTCAGAAACCTATTGAGAAGTACAGCCAGATGGTTAAAAACCTTATAAATTGCTGCCTACATTTATTCATGACTAATTCATACAATCCCTGTGTTATCTGCTATGGTGATATTCTTCATTCTTGGGAAAAAGTTACTCTCTAGGGTAATTTAAAAAAAAAAAAAAACAACCAAATGATTCTGATTTTTATCTGTTCAGGGCAGACCAGACAATATTGGCACTGAATCCTACACCAAAAGTGGAAGCATGTGGTTGTGCAAAGGCAAGGCAGACTACAAGGGCCATGATTCCAGGAGTCTGAAGCATACAACAGGTCAGTGAGGCACTCCAGTGCCATTAAACAAGTTGCTGGGAGTCATTACCAGCATCAAAACCAAAACACACAGTAGCAACCCCTTGCTGTTGAAAGTATTATCTAATACATTATCAGGTTAGAGAGAGATAAACAAAAAATCTCCTTTAAATGTCAGCTCCCTTCATTTAAATATTCAAAAAAATAACTGTTGAGTGGGTTAACCATAGTAAAATGTGTCTGAATTATTTGCATTTAACTGCCTACTAAAGACAACATAAACCTAGAAAAAAACCAATCTCGAATCCTAGGTTTATATGACTGCAAGTATGTCACTGTAAGAACATTTTTCAAAGAAATTTAAAGAGCTCTCCAGATCCCTTTTTTTTTAAAAAAAACCAACAGTTCCTGTCATGGAAGGATTTTAAACAGACCCAAATAGCCTCTAACCTCATTGTTTTTCAGCTGAGGACTACTTGGAGCCCTAGTGTCCTAGATTCAGAGTTATCAGCTCTAGAGGGAAAAGGAAAAAAAAAAAAGGAGGATCTGTGCTAAATTATCTTTTTTTACAAGAAAAATTATAACTGAGAAAGTTATCTTTGATGAAGGTCAACCTATTATATCTATAGAGGAAAGTTAAAATTTTACATGAACATCTCACTGTAGTTTATACCTATAACTATACAGGATTAATAATGGATATAACTTAGCATTTTGTCAAATATGAACAATTTTTCTATGAACTTCCAATGCAGTTCAGAGATGCAGATATAACACCCTCAATAGGAACTCTAATCTCTGTTTGCACCTTTGCTATACTGGATGCAATTCTAACTGCCTTGACTGAAACTCGTGAAGAAAACAACACAACAATTATGCAATTAATCTGTCATTGGTAAATACATTTTTTAAAAATAAAAATCTTCCTAACATCAATCTGGGAGAAATAGGAAAGATATTAGTTGATGTGTAATATCTGCCTACCTTTTTCTCCAACAAATGGCAAAGACCATGTGAAAACATCCATAAAATTTGGTAGCCAGTAAGGATGAGGAGAACAATTGAACTGACGAATGTTCATCACATTGTTTTCATATTTTAGTACAGCAGCTAAAATAAAATTCAGACATTTTGAAAAGAATGTTTTAAATTTGTGAGCACCACAAATGTAAAGGCACAGACTTGTTTTAGCTCTATTGATACTGTAGACTAAATAATTCCAGAGATACTTCATTCCTTCTTTCACAGTATTTATAGGACAGATTTCTAATGGAAAACTTTGGCTTTTTACTGCACACGTTGCAGTGTAAGGTACTGCTACATGTCAATATATCACTGTACCATCCTATTTTATGTCTATAATCAAATGTCTTTAAAAGGTCCTGAAAAGGTATAATTTCAATAACAAAACTCTAACTGAACCGCAGTATGTCCTGATTCGAGTTTTATTCTTCATGTGTCTTCCCACATTATAAGCATGGAATAAAATCATAGACATATAAAAGATAAGGGAGAAGGGGAAGCACAAAGAAACAAGACAGAAAACCAGCAGCATTCTAAAGCTAAATAAGCAGTGACTGCATTTTTCCATACTTACACTTGCATTACACTGGGAATAGCTGATGTGAGAAAGGATTCTCTGAACACAGTATCCATAGAGATAGTGAAAAAACGCAAAAAGCCAGTTGGAGCTATTTTTACTTCCTCTCTACTTTGCAATCACTGCAAGCAGCAACAGCTCATCTTTTCCTGTATACAGTTATTCACCCTACATAAGCGGTGTGGGGTTGGGGGGTGGTGCTTTGAAGGTGGGAGGAAGAAAATGCAATGCATCTAACAGAAAAAAGGTCCTGGTTTCAAAGGAACACTACTGGAACGTTTGGAGAGCATCCATTCACCACATACTTGAAATGCCTTACTTTAATATCATACTCGAATTTCAGCAGGCTTTATTTTTAATTCCTGTTCTTGAACTTTGTTCCCATCTATGAATAATATTAATTCACAGCTAAGCTCTTCTCTGTAATTCTGACTTGTAAATATCTTTCTCCACACATTAGACATCCTTTTCCTATGTTACTTTACTTAGCAGAGCATGGACAAAAATGAATTCCTTGGTTTACGCCTCCTTAATAATATTTCCAGTGGTGATCAATCACTACTTGCCCTTAATGATGTCTCATCCATGGCCATCAGAGCAATTAGCATCACAATTAAGACTGAGATGCCACGATGCACAAGGCAAATTGCCTTACTGATCAACACTTCTTCCCTTCCTTGCCTAGTTCACCAGCTAAAGACAACCAGAGGAGTCAAAACTCACAGCACAGGAAACCTTGCCTGACTGGAAAACACCAGGTGATATGTTCATAAGTACTAAAGAGCAACAACTTTCACAAAGGAAACATTTGCTCACATTGTGTTTCAAGATACTTGTGCAGGATATCGTCACTTATGGCATGTGCTCTTCTTCATAATGTAACTGTCATTAATAGACTTCTTTTGTCCTTTAATTTCTTATGTGGCAAGAATTTGTTGATATTAAATTATCTAGCTAGAAAATCTTATTTTATTGTTACATACAGTTATTAATAACAAGTTCTTACCTTTATTATTGTAGACATCCAGGTAATTAGGTGCTGAAAAAATTGTTATTAATGATGGGAACCCTGTAGTTTGACTTTTCCTGTACATTCTATAACTGCAAAACCAAACAGATTATTTTACATCTTTCAGCAAATAAGCAATTAATTTTTATTTTACACTGTGAATAATTTCTTTAAAGACACAAAGTACTTACCCTGCATCTTGTGCTTCATGTGCTCTAATGATTGACAACAAATTATTATTTTGCAAAAATTCACAAACTGCTGGATAGCTGTGAAATGAAAACAATCATGAGTAAAAGAAATATGCACCGAGATACATCGAAATATGCATCAAGAGAAGTAAAGCACCCAACTAGATCACAGCATCCTCTCACCTATAAAAGTATGAGCATCCTCTGACTGTATTGTGACTGAAATGCTCTTGTGAATTTTCATTTCCAAAATCTTCTGAGGGATCTGACCACAATAAGTCACACATTGGTCCAAATGCTGGAGGCTCTTTGAATCTATCTAACTGTTTAAGAAAAGGCAACAGCACAAAGACACTTTGAATATTAGATCAGTAAGTTTTACACACTTGTTGAACTACATATCCATCAAGTGTTTTTAGAAAAAATCCCAACCATATCAAAGAGAAGTAGTTTCTGTATATTTTTTCCTCTCCTCCTCATGAAATAAGGCAGAGGCATGCCAAAAGAACCAAACCTGTTAAGAGCAATAAGATTTATTAGTTGTAAAAAGAAAGGAGATAAATTCCAGACTGATGGATATGTGTAATACAAGGTCAAGTTACAGACAGGGAACAAAATGGTCCTTTTTCATGCACATGCCACATCTACCAATCTGGAGACACTACCAGGAATTAGCAAAGAGAAACATGAAACAGTACAGAAAACAGGAATTATAAAAGAAAAGCATGAATAATTAGCACTGAATAGAAGAGACTAAATATAAATTACCAAAAAAAGCCCCAACAAACCACCAGAAGAAAAAAACCACCCTGAAACACCCATCTCCTAATGGATTATTTAACGATGTAATGAAGATGTGACTAGCTCAGCTGTCTTAGACTTCCTTCATCCAAGCTTTATTTTTCAGCTCCAGCCCTGGTGTAATGGGCCATAAGCATTTGAGGAGATGTCTGTGTTTTCTCTTGCTGCTTCTTTACTGATTTCCACTGGAAACACCTGTTTTAGCAGCCTGCAACTTTCCTAGTAACCACAGCCAGAAGGGGCAGGGGGAAGGTGGACAGTGCATTTGTTAAGGTAAAAGGAAACACTCTGCTTAAGTAACAGTCAATCAACCTCTGATGTCCCAGAAATTAAATTAGATATCCCAGATTGAATGCAAAGATTATTTGATCTTTATGTAGCTGGAGTTTGTTCACAAGATGATTTTATCCAAGAAATGTAGGAACAGTTCTTTGATGGACAGTGCATTTATCTCACTTCACTTCCCATACCAAAGAAGATGACTTTGATGGTACTAGAGAACACTTAACTCTTCATGACAGGTTCGAAGGGAGGTTTGGTGAGCACCTGGTGAATTTGAGTCTAACGCTCCATAGGAATCCATTCAAATATGGAACCAGCAGTAGTGCCAAGCTCTCTCATGCCCTGGAAAATCAGAGCTCCCGAGGCTGCCACCTGTAACATAAGTGGAGAGGTCCAGATCTTTACAAATTCCTGCCAGATAATGGTAAGGCAGGTATTAACTGAAGTTGTTGTTTGAATTTATTCAATATTAAAAATCCTGTGGTTTAACATTTTCCCACACTGGATGATAAACCTGGTATGGAGTATTTCTTCCAGATTGAAGAAGTCAGTCCATCAACTTCTGCAAGTACCTGAATTTCTGTAGATTAAACCATCAAGTTTCTAAACCTCCAGCAATAAATTTGGGTCCAGAAGCTAACAAGCATTCACACAAGGAAGTTTCAACTGTCTGTCGATCGCTGTTTCCTGCAATACAGAAGACTGAAATTCTAGAAAACATTTCTAAGAATTTTTCTTCAGTTAGTCTTCAAGGACTTTCCTTATTACTTTGGCCAAACGGATAGAGACATCATAAATAAAAGGCTTTGGCTGCCTACAATTAACTCACCTCTCTCCCAAACTACTTCCTCATAGCATTGAAACAGTACTGAAGCCATTCCTGGAAGTAAGGTCAGTTTGTAAAAAAAAAACCCCCAAATATACTTACACACCAAATCAGTGTCTCCTCCACTAGACAGTCTAGCAAGTGGCATGGTTCTTTAGACATCTCAAAATTTAAAGAAATGTCACTGCACTCAACCCAGATTGCACACATCAAATCAGAATAATCAACTTAAGGATTTCTCTATATTGGCACAGCAAGAAAGTTAACAAAGGGCATGAGTCAATTCAAAACACTTGTTACTGATTAATGATTTCTCAAGGTGCTTTAACTCTGGTAAAACGGAATCTCGATACAAATTAGCTTAACATATTTCTAAATATGATTAAGGCAACTGAGAAAGATAATTTTATTCAAGAATAAGAATCAATACACCTGGTGTTCAAACAGGATTAAGTATTATACTTTTTAATATACTTAAGGTATTTAAATCTAAATTGATTTATAGGTATTATGCAGTCAGGGCTACCAAAGTGAAGTGCATTATACCTCCACATGAATGTTCAAATTCAGGAGTACCAAAACCTTAGAGGTAGACTGAGGTACAGCAAATCAAAATGAGTTTACTTTTGAAGCAAAAGACCTTCACAGAACTTTCACATACTTGAAGACAGACATCAGTTTTAATTAATCTGTCCTAATTTCCCTGAGAACTATCACATAGTGAAGTCTGAAGAACAGTGTGAAGGCCAGTGAAGAGTGGCAGTCATCTTAAATATTACTAAACAAAAGGAGATTTCAGCAGACCACAGAAAGGAACAAGGCATTATGAAGACAGAGTGTGGGGAGTGCCACCATGTATTCCGAGGCAATTTGCTGACCAAGTTGTCTTAGAATCACCAAGAACTAAACGGAAGAATTACAATCTGTTGTTAACAAGGAAGAAAAATCTTTTGTTTCTCTTCTTTAGAGTCACCATAATCTTATCTGGACACCTCCCTCCTTGTAACATGCTAGGCTTAAAAACCACAGTCCTGGAATTTTGTTTCAGTAGTGTTGGCAGTGCAAATGAAATCAACTGAACAGGATCTCCAAGTTGATGGACATGTGTCTGACAGACACACTTCACCAAGACAACCAGAACATTTGTGTAAGTGACAATCAGAGAATAAAAATCACATTACTGCAAGTTTCACAAACTTCCATTTTCCCAGAAATAGGCACCACCTGCAGCAACCTTTCTGGTTAGGATTTACTGTCATGTATGACAGCTGTCCTCTCTTGGAAGCAACTTTATGACAGGAAAAATAATTTACTTCGTGTAGTTTAATCACCTTCCTGAACAACAACAATACTGGCAGAAGACTTCATCCAGACGACACTGCACCTGCACAGAACTTTTCTTTTTCCCTTAGGTGACTCCTACACTGTTTACAGAGCTGTGATTTCCCTTCTTATCCCAGATGATTGTGCCTACACCTGCTTGCAGCGAAGACTTGTCCTTAATAAGAATTTCTGCTAATACACCAGAAGGCTTGTAATATTATACAATTGTCTTGACTGTTTACAGAAGTAATTTCACACATGCACCACAATATATGATATTTTCCTAGATATAAGAGGAGCATTTCACATCACACATTTAATTCAAATACACATACAGTATCAGTGCATGCCAAGCTCTAATGCAGCTACTGAAGCCAACCCATGAACAGTGCCTCTTCCAAGTCACTAACTGATTCTTTAAAAACCAAAAAAGGCCCCAAGGAACAGTTTTAATAACACTGCCTTACATTTAGAAATGTGGTTTTCACCAGAACACAGCACAATGCAGACTTCATATATATATATATAAACATACAAGCTTGTCTTTCACCCTAGGGTAGCTCTGAACATGACAAAAGCACATATCAAAGTACAACACAAGACAACAGGACTACCTTTTAATTAAATTTACGTGACACTTTGAAACCTGATTAGTTGCAAGACTGAGACTAACAGAAAAATGAATCGGAATCCTATTACGACAGTGGCTTTCCAAAGTGTTTTTCCATAAGCTTCTTTTAGACTACTTTCCAAAAAGCCTTGACCATGCATCTCTTTGTCTGCAATGTGAGAAGTGTTAAGGCATTGGCAGAATGGCACCATTTAGTCGCTTTGCTTTCTCACTTCTCTCTCTGCACAATGCATATGGATTTCTGGAGATGTTAGTATTTGCTCTGACAACGCAATGTGCCTCAGTACATTTTCCCACTTACACCACTGATCTTGTAAATGTGCTTCCTCTCTGTTTCTACCATTTTCTTCTCCTCTCACATCACTCTGCTTGGCAGTGTAATATCTGCAAGTGAAATAAACTGGCATTCCAGCCTCTGAAATGGTCCAGTCAGTACAAAAAGCCCTAGTGAATAAAACCTGGTGAATTCAGAAATGAGATTCAGCTGGAGAGCAGCCTGTAAATCTGAGGAGAGGTAAAAAAGAAAAGTGGAGCACAAGTAAAGGAGATAATGCTAAGAAAGTAAGAAATACAATAAACGAAAAGGACAAAATAGGCTGTCACTATTTCTGGATTATAAAAACAAATCAGGAACATGCTTTTATCTTTTCTCTGACACTGACATCTTTTTTTTTAACCCAGGTCCCCACATACCTTCTTCCATGTCTGGGTAAAAAACTTTTTTCTTCCATCCTTACCTAGAATCCCAAAGCTTTCTTAGAACCACCTATTTATATTTTAAGCTGAAATCAACTGCATTTTAGCTGCTACTAATCACAGCA
>NW_008673344.1:39818-49839 GCF_000695815.1 Acanthisitta chloris
AGCCCAGATGTCAGCTAAGTTAATTAAAATAAGACCAAAAAGGAAAGCAGCTGAATTTGAAAACTCCCATCTGATACAATCTCCACCTGATACCAGCAGCCCATGCAAGTTGAAACCACATTATCAGAAACAGATACCTCATGTCATCACAGTCTTCTTCCCATAGCACATCATTATTTAGTGTTTCCATTGTACAATTATAAAAACTTGTTTTCATTCATCTTACTGATACACTCAGCACATTTACCACAGTGAGAAGTACTCCACAGCTGTTACTCAAATGCCTACCAAATCTGCCACTTAAAACAGCAATCTGGATTTCTATTAAGTACTGAAGTGTCTCACTGTCAAAACTAAAATCCACATGATTAAGACAGTAAAGATAATTTTCAAAGAAATTTGAGAATAACTGAAATATGATGTTTGATACAGCAAACAATTTTAAGACTACAATTAACTTCAGGTTTTCTCCTGAGAGCCATAAGAACACTAGTTCTTATCTAGAAAGAAATAAGAAGCATTATTTTGATTGGATATGAAGCTCGTAACATGCACTACCTGTGTCAGGAAACTATGTGGAGTTTCTGAGGGTTTTTTTATGTGTGTCTTTTGCAACAGTCCCAGCTGTTCCAATGAGGTCTACTAATAGAAAATGCACTAGATAATCCACGAGTTTTTAATTCTGATACTGCTTAGCCTATATTTCAGTTCCTGATTTACACTTCCACAAGAGACAAGAACAGAAAACAATATACTGGCAACTTCATAAATATGACTTCGTATACCATCATATAAATGTACAAACTTATTGTCAGATAAATACTCACTCTCCTAATGTCATCTAGTGTATTAATTTCTGGTGAGAGTCCACCATGAACACATAGAAACTGTTGATTTAAGAGAGCAGCAAGAGGGAGACAATCAAAAGCTTCCATACAAGCATCATAGACTCTTTCGGAATACTTTATTTTACCTGCAGGAAAGGAAACAGAAATCATTAAAGGATCCACAACAGATGGATGAAGTAATCTAGTGGACCATAACTGTAAGAGTAAATGTCAAAGTGAATGCTTAAAAAAACTCAAAGCAATGAGTATTTTTGGGTTCAAATCAGCATTTCCAAACACTACAACAGCAAGCACATTCCTAAGACATTCTCTTCCACAACTATAAACTTTTTCCATTTCTTCTTCTGTTACATCAAGTTTGGAAAAAATATTTTTGTTTTTTTAAAAAAACTCACCAAGTTATTTTGCATTATAGAATTATACAGCATACTTCAGTGAAAATATTACTAAGAAATTTGCAAATTCTCATTTACAGGGAAAAGCTGAGAACTGATTATAGATTAGATCATTTTTACCCACACCAAAGAGGGTTTTACCAGGGTAAATGATCCATTTAGCACTGGATCAGTACTTACACAAGTCTTCAAATAGAGAAGCAGGTTACATCACCAAAAAAAGCCATCTTACTATTATAGTTGAAATCAATTCAGAGAATGGAAAAATTATTCAGCAGTAGGGCTTTCCTGCTAGCTTCACAGTGCTGCTCAGCAGGTTACTCTGCACTCCTAATTACAGCCAACAAAATAACCTTCTCCTCTCCAGGACTATAAAATCAAGATTGATGCATCAAAATTTACTCAAAACACACTCAAAGTTTACTCCACAATGTGCATTACAGCCAGCTGTCTTCTCCAACACCACACTTAACTGCAAGCAATCCTAGAGAAGTCAATGGGGCCTCCAAATGTTTGCAAGGCTATAATTAAACGAAGAGACAAACATCTCTCAAGCACAATGACAGGCTGCAAATCAGCAGGTTGGAAGTAAGCTAATTTTACATTCTTAGACAGTACTTACATTCTTGCTTAAAGGTAAAATACTCCGTTAGGTGTCTGCATTCATGGTTGCCTCTCAAAAGAAATAATGTGCTTGGGTAGAGAATTTTCAGGACCCATAAATACAGCACACACTGTTGAAAAAAAGAAGATACCCAGTAAAATACACTAGTATATAAGAACTTTAAAATTTATTACTGAGAAACACTGAGTAAGGATGTTAATAGCTTCAAAAGCAAGTACAGCTCAATGTGCCATTTCAAAACTCAGCACTACTTCCCTGAGACCAGTTCTGGACATGAGTTAATCAAATTGCTAATTATTTTTCCTAAGAACAGCCACACAAAATGCTGAAAAAAAATTTGTATTTACTGGACACTCAGTAATAAAATAAACTCAGCAGAATTAAACTGCAGAACACTTTCATCTCAACAAATACTGTATGTGTTTGTGCCTAAAATCTGATTTTATAATATGATTCTAAATGCTGGACTAAGAAGGAAAGATGACATCTATTAACAGACTGAAGAAAAAACCAACACAACAGAACTACTTCCATCAAGGAAACTGGTTTTAAACCAAGAATGGACAGAGTAAACCTTCCTTTCCCCAAACACTGGGAAAGCAGGTTGCTTGTTCAGTGTACAAGCAGCAAATTCAAGGAATTATAGTAAGTTTCCACATATCATTGTTATTGCAACATCAGCAGCAAACAGAGTTTCAGACAGAGCTACAGAACATGCACAAATGTTTCAGCTTAGAGTCTGTTACCACCCAGCAGCCCTGAATGCCCCAAATGTATTTCAGAAATTTCACATCTAATTCTTGTATTTTTAACTGAGCACAGAAATGTCACAACCCCAGAAGTTTTGGACTACATCAAAGTCACCTGCAAGCTGTTGTTATTGCTGTTCTTAATCAACGTGAGTACTGAAGCTATCAGAGTTATTTTGCATAGCATAGTAGATTAGATGAAGGAAGGAAGAAAACAAATGAACACTTTAAAAAAACATGAACATTGATAAACACATCAAACACTCTAATTGTGAAGTTTAGCTAAACTAATGAATTTTTATCTTCATAGTAAAAATATGCAAAATAGTAATTTTGTTAATGATACCACTTGCTTTCCAGTGTTTCTGCAGCTCTAAAATATCCTGATACCTTGCAAAGTCCCCAGACTCTACAACTGTTTCCCAGCAGAAAAAATAATCAGTTTCTTACAAAACAACTGCCTATCATCAAATGAATACATGAACCCATCTGGGAAATTCTACAACTGTGAACTGTTTTAGTTAAGTTAGTTTGCAAGAGAACTTTATGGAAGCTGCCAACCACTGAACAGAAAAGTGGCAAAACAGTACCTTCCTTTCAGTGAATGGATACTGCACGTGATTAAACTGCTGAGATTTACGTGTTGTCAAGCATGTTATCCACGAGTACAAACCCAAATTATTTTTTTCACCTTTCCTGTGGTGGCATATTTATTTTTTTATTATCAAATACAGACATACTAATGTCAGCATTCTCTATGTCCCGTTACTTCCAGCACAAAAGAGAAGAATTTGAACACACCTACGTGAAGAAGTCCATCTTGAAAGATTGCACAGTAACCATTTATGAAAACTCATGGAAGTCAACTTAAAATTAAGTAGGAAAAAAAAATGTAAGGTTAAAATGGAGAACAAATGGCTGATTCTCATGTACTACATTTTTACTTCTCCACAGGCTCACAAAGCACAGTTCTGCCTTCCTGCATCTGCAGCAATTCGGCTTCATTCAGATAATCTGCATCTCCTTCAGAGAATCAGACAAACATTTCGGTGGGAAAAGACCTTTAAGCTCATCAAGTCCAACAGCCACTCAGGATAGAAGATAGCAGATTATCTCAATGAACAGAGACAAGCCTTTTATGAACCCTAGAGTGGTTTTCAAGAGCATATTTAGCATATATTCACATATTCTGAAAGCATGTTCAACATGCCAAATAGTATATTAAAAACTAAATTAAAATCATGAGGAGAAGAAAACCCTGAGCCTCTTCTTGTTAACATACTCAAGAACAATCCTTGTTCAGAAGATTTTTTAAGTGTAATGGTTGAAAAGCTTTCACACCAGGCTTTGACACATTAGCATATAGAGCTCCTACGTGAATGTCCTTTTCAAGGACAAGTACGTTATCTGTAATCACCAAGAACAGGCCAAGAAGATGGAATTAATAAAAAGGGAATGTCCACTGAAATTCTTCCTTATAAATGACTTTGAGGCAATCCCTCTGCTGCATCTCCTGCTTGTCTATCACCCCTAACAACCCCAAGGCATGGTGCATCCCTTCACAGCATAACCCCACACATGTTCTTAGAACAGCAACACTGCAGTGCCAAAATTAAAGACCATACACCAAGACCTGCAAGATACTACTCCAAATGGTATACAACTCCAGTAGATCTGGTATCTACGAAGAGATCCCAAGCTGAGGCTCCAGGAGAACAGTGAACTTAAGACTCATGGCTCTGAACCTAACCAATGTGAGTGACTATTCTGGAATGCAGTACACTTAATGAACATACTGAAAATTAAAAAATTATTTGAATTAAAACCACCTGGAAAATTAATGGCAGAAACACACGTTGTCCTTAGGGAATATCTATAATTGCTCTCAGAATTTTAGTAAAGAAAACTATTAATAATTATTAAACCCCCATTTTATTACATACATAAAATTAATTTCTACTATAAACAGAGAATAACATTAGATAAACTGATAATAATATTAGAGATAACATATCAAAAGGCTTTGCAGTCATGACTCACCTGTTCTCCAAAACATACAAACACACCTTCCTGGACATTACCAGAGAAGCAGGATTATGGATAATAATGTTATAGAATGCAACTTTTAAAAAAACCAATGGAAGAAAGAGGAGGAAAAATGAGTAAGTCTGGGGACTACAACATGACAGTCCAAACAGCTGGTCAATATCCTCCTGCAAACTGGTCTTTGTCATAGGAGAAAGCACAGCAAGGAAAGAACACAGTCACATGTTAAAGCAGACCTAAAATGTCATTTGAAAACCTCAGTGAAAGTGTGCTTACAGAAAAATTAGGACAAAACAGATTAATATATTCAGTTACCTCTATACTAAAATAACCTCTGTCTACATAGTCACCGAGGAAGAGGTATCTTGTGTTAGCAGGTGATCCTCCCACTTCAAACAGCTTCATTAGATCAAAGAACTGGCCATGAATATCACCACACACTGCAAGCAAAAATTTTGTTCAAATTAATTAAAAAAAAAATCTAACAGAAAAGTTACTAAGTTATAGTTAAGTGCTAAGTAAACAGCCACACAGTACTTCTAGTTAAGAGGAAAGGCAGGTAAAAAGCAGGAATAACAGAAATTTTTAGGTTCCCCCTTTGTTTGTTACTAAGATGCTGCCCTCACTCACTGTGACAATGCTGATGATAATCCTATTTCAGCCTAGCAGATCGTGGAGGATTTTTTCAAACACAGTTGATCCACTGAGCATTGAGGTCCTGAAAGCTGTCAGCAGCTCTTTACTGTCCTCCCCAACCCCTTTAGGTATCTACAGATTCTCCCCAGCATGCACATTGGAAAACGCTGCTCTGCAACAGTTTGGTGAGTCCACGTGAGACTGAAAAAAGCAGGGAGTGTGCTTTTGTTTCTGAGTCAGACTAACATCCTTTTCAATATCAGCATATCTTCTCTTGGCTCAGCTGCTTTTCTCCTTCAAATAACCATGTTCACTATTTCAACAGTGGATTTTTCTTGTATTTTTAGAATATGAGACAGGACAAGACCAGTGGTCAGCAACCTAAGGCAGGAGTGGCACAGAGAGCAGGTGGGAAGCCTCTGCAAAGCACACAGCAAAGCCAGGTCACCTCACAATTTATAACAAAAAATGCAATTGAAAAATGCACGGAAGAGACAACGGTTCCTATCTCCTCTTGCCCACAGGAGTTCCCAGCTCACTGGAAGTCAGGAGCTGCCTTCTCACTTCTGCATAAGGTGCTGCTGTCACAATCAACAGGAATTTGAGAGGATGTGCCTTCCATTGATGCAAAATGTCACTGATCGACTGAAGCATAGCACCTTCTGACTTCTAGGAGTTTATTAGTAAATTCTTTAGAGGGGAAAAAAGTTGCTCTAATCTTGGAAAGAAACAGTGGATATGGCACACCACACTTTTGTGTCCTCTTTTACATCTCTTTTCTTCAGATTTCTACTCAAACACTGCAAGAACTCTCCTTTTTCAGCTGCCAATACACCAATAGCTCTGGGTTACAATCTGAACAGACAGAAATATAAAAATTCTAAACAAATCATAGTTTTGAGCTTTATGTGGAACTTCAAAAAGACTCTGAGCTCAGACAATCACTCAGTGGTTTCCACCATTTCAATCACTCATTTTTTTAAAAATGCCCATAGTAATAGTGGTGTACACTGGTCAAATGTTTTCATTTACAACAAGCTGATACCCTAAAAGCTTTCAGACACTAATTTTATACATGTCCATTTAGAAGAAAATATATTCAGATTAAAGAAAATCTGATTTGAACACAAAAATCAAATCTACTTTCATTATCATAAATAACAGACATGAAACAAAAACTACTTTCTATGAGTCTAGATTGTTTATAAACAAAAGTACTAAAGGACACCAATTCCACCTTTCACCAGGACAAACAGAAATAGAACTACTCAAACCATGAAAATACTCCAAAAGACCCTAAGAGTCAGGTTTGTATCCCAGTGGATCTGGTCCTACTGTGAAAGATGCTAAAACAATCTTTCAACACCTTCCAGTACTACTTCTCTCACAAGAACATGGTTCACATGCAATCACCAGTCCTGCTTACACACCAACTGCAGAGGTGTATTTTGCACTCAGAATCCCAGTTCACAGTATTTGCTTCACACCACAGCAATTCCCTTCTCTTCACATATTTAGATTTCAGAATTATCCTGAGTTCGGGTGGATATCTTTATTCCCACTTACAACATTGCAGGAATTAGAAAGTCATAGTTCAACAGCACTTAACTACTTTCTTTTTTCCAATCTTAATCCCAGTCATACTACCTTTTCCAACAGGTTTATTGCCTTCATTTTGCAAAGCAATGTGCAGACTATTTTTCAGACCATTGCACTGTTAAGCAAATGCAGTTGTGAGGGAGAATTCAGTAAGACTACAGAGAAATTTCATTTGAGCAATTTTAAAACAAACTCTACTACTACAAAAACTCAGGCTTTTTTCAACTTTAGTTATGTGTGAAATTATCTAGAGGTATTACCTGTAATTGGAGCTTCAACTTCTATCATAGTTTTTTCCCTCCGCAATATTGCAGCACCCTCATTGATGATTCTAAGTGCAATTTCTTCATCCACTCGACCTTCTTTTATCAAGTGGTTCTTCAAAATGTCAACCCTTGGTCTTCCATCTGTGTCAAACACTTCTTCAGACGTCAAGCGATGCGTTGGTGGAAAAGGGACAGCTAAAATGTAAAAGAAGAAACAGTAGTCACGACAATGCTATTTTAAAAATGTAGTCCATCCAGGATTGGATCTATCATGGAATAGCTGCTATCCAAAGCAGGGAACTCGTCTTTTAATCAATGAATTTTCTGACATCAGTAAAAGCTGCATGGAATAGTGCTATGTGTGTATGTATTTTTAAAAATTAACATCTATAAAAGGCAAGGCTGTAAAAACTAAAACAGAGTTAGAAGCACAATAATATGCACAACATTTGAAGGAGTCAAAACTGCCTTTGCGAAGGGACATCATCTCTCCTCAATATACTGCCATTCTCCAAGGGACTCATCAGGCATTAGGGATGCAGGAGATGCATTTAATATCCACTCAGTACCTCATCATCAAAATCTCAAGGGAATAAAAACACCAAAAAACTTCCACCAAACAAAAAAACCCACACCAAAACCAATCCAAAGATAGCAAGAAAAGGATACAATACTGCTTGAAAGACTAGAAATAAAAGCAGGTAATAATCAGCACCTGGAAGGGAAGAAGATTTTTTACCTCTCCTACAAGGAAAGGCTAAGAGAATTGGGATTGCTCAGCCTGGAAAGAGAATACTTTGGGGTGACCCAATTGTGGCCTTTCAGCACCTGAAGGGGCCCACGAGAAACATGGACAGAGACCATTTACAAGAGCATGCAGTGACAGGACAAGAGGGAATGGATTCAAACTGATATGCAGTAGGTTTAGATTAGGTGTTACAAAGAAATTCTTTCCTGTGAGGGTGGTGAGGCACTGGAACAGGTTGCTGTGGCTGCCCCATCCCTGGAAGTGTTCAAGACCAGGTTGGACAGGTCTTGGAACGATCTAGGCTAGTGGAGGGTGTCCCTGCACATGGCAAGGAGGCTGATACTAGATGATCTTTAAGGTCTCTTCCAACCCAAATCATTCTGTGACTCCATAGAGAACCTGTGCTATTTAAAGAATGTGTAAATGACACTGAAAAAAACCTAACTCATGGAGTGATGCAGCCCTTAGGTGACAGTAAGTATTCCATACAACAAAGAACAGGGCAGGCCTTGAAGAGCTACAGAAGCTGTCTAAGCTACTGAGTAGCTCAGCAAAATATGACCCCTTAAATATTAATAAACACAAATTAAGGAAGGAAAGAAATCCTAACTTTACATTAAAATACCACATATTATAAAATTACTATTACTAAGGTCTTCCCTATAGTTCTAGGAAAATACTCAATGCTGACAAGTCAAAGAAACCCAGAAAACTGAATGTTAAGAATTATTAGCAAATACAACACAAAAGAAGATGCAACTATGCCACTGATAATCTGCTGTGCAACTCTGCTTTCCCCACCTTATAAAGAAAAGGAAAGAATAATTTAAAAAAAGGATTCAAGAAGCAATAGTGGAAATCAAAAAGTCAGAATGATTTCTGCTAGAGAAGCAACTGTGGACTAGGATTCTTCAGCCTAAACCCATGAAAACTAAGGAGGATTCTAATAGAGGTCTATGACAACATTAATGGAGAAGGTGAAGGAAGAGCAGCACTCATGCTCTTGATCCTTGGATGACAGGAAGGGGCAGGATAGACTCTGCAAGTTCAAAGCTCTGCCAAACCACTGTCTAAGCAGCAGAACGAGTCCATCATATCAGAGGAAAATGCAATTTTGGGAGCCTACAAGATTGCCATTGTAGGCTGAAATCCCTTCCTTTTCCTGCTGTGCTGTCTCTCAAAAGATCACATTAGGAGTTGAGGCTGTCCATGTCATAGACACAACTTTGATCAGAAGCATCGCAAGTCCTTGGATCCTGGGTCAAAAGCAGCCATATGTGATCCATACCTCAAAAAGTGGAGCAGATGAAAGGTCTGAGGCTGGGGAGCAAAGCAGGCTCAGCACCTGCCCAGACAACACATTTGACCACCAGCAGCTTACAGGAATTCAAACAGTGGCAGTTCAGTTACTGCACAAATGAAATATGGATGTGGAACAGGGGAGAAGAGGATGCCTCAAAACTGCCACTAAGCATTGCATCAGAACATCGTCACACTCAGGCAGGATTACAGGAAATAAAACTAATCTGACCTTGTCCCCCCCCTTAAGCACATCACCATTAAGGAATTAACTAAAATAAGAGCAAAACCATTCAACTTCTCTCAATTTAAATACTGCATGTTTAAATACAAAAATGGGAGCACATCTATTCAAAGGTAAGAACTAGCAGAATGAATACACTTGTAGATAGATTATTCATATTTATTTTCTTACTCTCCGAAGTTAAACTTTACATTCCAAAAATCAATGCACAAATACTAATACAATCACTGACTTCATTTAAATTGATCTCTAGATTACTAGTAACACATTGCCACCCTTCTGGTATTTGGAATAATGAAAATTTATCAATAAAACAACTGATGCATAAATCATATATCTATATTCACTGAAACTGAATTAGACTAGAAAATAAACTGAAGAAATGTCTACTATTCTCTTACAAAAGTTTCTTACAAAAGCTGAAAAATGTGTCTTTACACAGTGTACAACAAACTTGAACTTTATTTTCAGACATAAAGTTGAGAAATTACATGTCTTTCCCCAGTCTCCTCTAATAGTGATTCAAGATTCACCCTCAGCAAGTTCACTGGCCACACCAAGCTGTG
>NW_008673345.1:0-25441 GCF_000695815.1 Acanthisitta chloris
CTTTCCTAAGAATATTGCCAAGGAAACTGTATCCATTTTCATGCAAAAGGCAGACTGCTTGGAAAGGCAGAAATCAGCACAACAAAAAAGCCCTGTGTGTTTTATTTCCTGCTCCTGTAGTATCAACAGGCTAAGTACTTAAAACATCCAAGTGTTGGGGAACAAAACCTAAAATAAGTTCAATTTAAAATTAGGTGTAAGGTAATATTATTTTAATATATATATACGCTATTTCATTTAGCAGATGAATACCACTATTTGATTGTCTGAAATAAGGAAAGGCTGTCACTTTTGACACTGTAACATTGAACAATATAAGCATGTTAAAAATTAGATCCTACTTAATACATGCAAGGAAGATATTTCCAATGCAGTGTGCTATCAAAACCTGCCTGCCTGTAGCTCTTTGAGGGTGCAGATTATGCATTACCTTCTCAATGTTAGAATGAGTTAACCAAAACAGTGAGATGATCCCTTGTGCCTCAACCCCAGGTTTGCAAAGGTTACAGACATGTTCAGCATAGATATAACAAGTCTCTTTGCTTTTAACAGGAATTTCTGGGAGCAATATTTTAGACTATCAGTCTATTTGGATTACTTAAATATTAGAAAAGTAATAAATTTGGTATCCATTTGTAACATTGTTGGGATTTTCTTTATGGGTTTTTGTTGGGTTTTGGTTTTTTACACTGTAAACACCATTGTTGGATGCAAAAATATTCCTTTGATATATCATTTTCATTTAGTAAATGGCACTGAAAAATGTGCCACAATTACAGAACCTTCTGAAGAAAAACACAGATTGCCTCTACTATGTCTAATTTGGTCACTATCACAAGAATTGACATTAACATAAGATCAAAGGGGAAAAGCATGCAATATAAAGAAAATAATCTGTCCTGTTTTTCTAAACTTGTAATTGATACTGAAGAGACTGACACATATTAAAGGAACTCCAGAAATATTTCTGAGGCTCTTTAGGTGTATATTTGTTTCATGCTGTTGTTTTGCTATATTTAAAAGTGCTGTCAGGGCTTTATTCTGGTCTCAGTTGCTGATGTAACTATACATGATTCCCATGATGTCAGGCTTAATATCAGTTGAATTCATACAATATCACAGAGCAATACTTTGCACTGGTTACAGTTTCCAAAAATGGTAAAGAACTTCCATTCCACCGGTTTTAAAGGCAAAATACAAGAGTACTTTGCCTTGGAAATAGAACAAGAAGCAAGCATTTAACATGGCTTATTGTTAAACTGCAATTTTTTTCATTATTGGTCCAATTAATTCCCAAAGAACACATTTTAAAAATTAACAGATTCTGTAGTCAGTGCTTTAGTCTCTCCAAACCTGGAACTCTAAGTAAGGCTGTTACAGTTTCCTGCTGTGTTGTTGCAGAAACATTTCCTTTAGATTCAAGCTCTTTTTTAAATTTGTGATGAAAATAACAAGATTATTAGGGTCTATTAACAGA
This sequence comes from Acanthisitta chloris, assembly GCF_000695815.1. Taxonomy (NCBI): domain Eukaryota; kingdom Metazoa; phylum Chordata; class Aves; order Passeriformes; family Acanthisittidae; genus Acanthisitta; species Acanthisitta chloris. The sequence continues at coordinate 1,478 of NW_008673345.1, forward strand.
TTATTCTGACTTTAAACTAGGATAAATCTCATAATGATATGAAACAAGATCAACATTTCCTGAAATGCTGTTTTTTATCCTCACAAGTCCAATCTTGCACTGGAATTCAGAAAGACTTTTTTTTCCACTTTTTTTATTTATTTTGTTATTGTAATGAAGCAGTAGCTATCAAATCAAAAAGATCAAATGTTACCAAAATTCAGTGCCCTGTGTTTTCTTTGGAAACCAAGAAGTGTGAGAGTGAAGTTTGTAGAGCTCAGTACTTCTCAGTAGCCACATTAGTGCTGTTTCCCCAGAGTTATTTTTATCCTGGACTTCTTATTGTCTGAAAATTATTTTTTCCTCTTCTTTTAAAACATTATCAGTATTCATAGTCATTCAGTCACCTGCACTCAGGCAAGTACATGGCCTTCAATATTCATGTGAGCACTCCAGGCATGGAGGCTAAAATTAAACACTAATACCTTTTCTAGATAGTTCTATTTTTTATTATTTTCATGCTACATCTTTGCAAAAAAATCAATGATGGCCTCCTGAAAATGGGCATGCCTGCTGTGTATGGGCGCTACCAGGTGATCAGGAGATTGGCCACTTTATAACTGATTCTTGTTTAAATCAGATGTTGGAAACAATGAATAAAAAACACACTTTAAAGAAAAAGAATTAAGACATGACAAACAATAAATTCTGTCTCCAATACCTGATTTGAATGAATGCTCTAACCTTTTTCATAACCTTCTGTCTCATCAATATTACTCAATGGGTCAAATACTTTTCTCATTTTTGCTTTTCGGTTGAACATAAAAACATATTTTATCTTATTTGAGGTTATTATATGTGAATTACATATCACTATTCCACATGCAACACCTTCCTTCTAGAATCCCTTTGCTGGATTCTTCCTTTGTATTCTTTTAACGAAAGTGCATCAACATTGATGTCTCAGGTCAGAGTAATACTGTGCTTTTGAAGCAAACTTTTTTTTTTTAATGCATCAGCATTTTTTTTATTTTACCCTCACAGCTTTTCCCAGTAAGATTAAGGTTACAGTAGACTTTGTGGATTTTTAGGTGAAGGTATGGCAGTGAAATTTAGGATAACGTCAAATATTCAAATCAATATCAATACTTCCTCTCAGTAAATAATGCAGTTCTAGAATATTTGCCTTGAAAAACTCTTTTATCTCAATGTACATTTTACCTTGCTCTGTTGGATAATTGTTCCATAGATTGAACCCCATTTTTATCAGCCCTCAGCTAACAGATGGCAAATATCAATGCTACTGAGAACTGATACTGTAATAAGCTGCCAAAATTTGCTATCGTTATGGAGCTTGTCTCATGACTAGCTCTATGCATAGCATTTCCTACAATTTGCAGTGCTCTATGACCAATCTAGAGTGCAAAGGCATATGGTAGAGATGAACAACCTTGTATTATGCCCTCTCCAATGCCAGTCTGATTTTTCATTCCAGCTGTAATTCACTCTGATGACTCCTGCATTGCTGCTGGGTTTTCCTGCATCCTAAGCAGATCAAACCCTTATCAAGCAAAATCTCCTGCATTTGCATATGATAGAGCCACGCAGTTTCTAGTAATCAGGGAAGTGCATGCCCTGCGTCTTAATACAACTTTGAGCTTATTCTATCATTCCTTCAAGGTGAAAAATCTATTTTGGATTCTGCTCCTCCTTCATTGCTCTTTAGGCCTCATTTTGATCAAGATCTGTGCCCTTGTTCATGATCCTTTTATGGCAGAGTTTACCAATTCATTATTATTAGAACAATGTATATGAAAATATGCCAACACATAAATGAGTCTCACCCTATAAATATTTTGGAAATTCAATCCCCAGTTAAATGGCTCTTAATCATATGACTCCCTTTAAATTATAGCTCTTTCTACATCTACAGCCGTAGCTAAACCTGATACTGGTCCACACATATGCAATTATCAATGGCAATTATGAGAAAATAAAACCCTCTAAGTTACAGTTTGAAGCCTACTATTAATTCTTTACAATATTTTCAGAAACATGCATCAGAAAAAATTGTTAGTTGTGCAGACTCATATTCTAGAATGACAATAAGGATAAATAAATAGTGTGGAATAATGGGGACACTGCAGGAAAAGGTAGGGGACTCAGCAATCTTTTACTCTTTAATCTTGACTGTGAAGATACTGACTTTCAGTAACAGGACAGAAATGAGCATATAATCACTGGTTTTGAGCATAAAAACACAGTCAGCTAGCCATCTTAGTATTCTTGTCAAGGGAAAGTGACATTCTAAGTAAATATAAATAAATTACTGTTATTTGGGTAGTACTTTGAAGACCCACAGACCCAAAGACCAAAACCTTTGTTACATAGCTATGTACAGACTTATGGATCTCATCAAACAAGTCCAAAGCTGAGCTCTGAGAAAGAAAACTGTTAGAAGAGTCACAAATACAGAAAAAAATGTTTGACACTCTGCTGTGTTAAATGAGAGGCTATGAAATTTAAATGAATTTTATCACAGGGCACACTTGGAGGACCTGGGAAAGGCTTTGACAGCAGAAGAGAAAAATCCAGTGGTTTGTCGTATAGTAATAATATGCTTCCCTTTTTCCTAAAAAAAAAAAAAAAAAAAGGATAGAAAAAGTAGGTTAACTATGAATGTCTTATATTACTAGAATGGGGTACTAGAGATGCTGGTAAAATAGGTCTTTGTGGTGTGATTTTTAACTTCTGAGTCCAGCCCGGCTGGAATGTAGGTCAAGAAAGACTAATGTTCCAGGGTCTTAATGCAGGATGTAAAGAGCAGAAATACTTGTGAACACCTTCTCCTCTTCAGAGCAACTGCTATTTTTTTAAATTTTGAGTCATAATAGCATAGATGTTTTGCTTTTGTTTTGGCTCCAGGAAAGTTTTTCACTTTCTATGTTAAAACACATATTTATCAACTTAATGTTGTTACTGTATTGTAGCTGTAGGATCTACCAGCAAGTTAGCATCTTTAAGAATATCTGGAAGAGTTTTATTGCTATCTGTCAAATCTCTGATTGAGGCTGCAAAATTAGAAAATCCCATTTAAAAGAATTTCACACACCTATATAGTGGTTTTAGAGAGATGCTCGTTTCCAGCATTGCACTGCCTTGAATTGGTTTGAGCTACAGCAGAATTAATATGTTCTTTGGTCAGATTGTGGGCTTAGTAAAAAGTGCTGAGTCTACTTTCACCAAGAAATTCTATTCATAAATAACCTTATTTTTCATAGATAACATAGACTGAATGTAGTGCCAATAGAGGAAGCCTAAATCTGATTTACTGAAGTATTCAAGCACTGTGAAGGAGTGATATAATAATTTCAAAAAACTTCCTGTACCCTAGCTAAAATATTCACAGTTTGGAGGAAATAATCACAGTCGAAATTCAGAATGTGTAATAGAGACATTCTAGGAACAAAATAGAAGGATCTTAACTTTAGCATTACCAATGTAGTTACACTGGTTAATGACCATGCAATTGGTGTTAGCCAACCAGTACAAGCTAGACAGAATTATCAATATAGGTTATCTATTTTGAATCCAGAAAAGCCAAAGAAATCACATATTTTTTCCTCTGATGAAAGCAAGGAGCCATGAAAAAGCAATTCAGTGCTAAATGTCTTCGTTAACAGCTTATTATGGCTTATTATGTGGTTCTTTTCACAGAAACACTGGAGTAAAACTAATTATAATAAAATTTAATGCACTAAATTTTGTAAAATATTTTTCAAAGATTATTGAAACTGTAATTATTTGTTGGTATCAGAATAGTCTTTAGGAACTCCAAACAAATCTCCATTAAACCAAGCATATTTATATAGCATATTCCCTCCCCACGGAAACTTGTAATCTAGAAAATGAAACAGAACAGGTAGATAAAACAACTGTGTTTTGATAACATGGAAATGGGAACAGAAAAAAAAAAAAGAGAAATTTGGCATAGGAATTAAATTATCTGCTCATGGTTAGAGGAGGAGTCAACAGGAAATTCAGCAAATAAATCCGAGTTCTTCATTGCAGTTACTGAGCACCCATCCTTCCCACTCAAACCTCTTGCCATCTACATTTGTTTAAACAACTTTGATGGAAAAAAGAATTGTCAAATATCACACCCTGCAGGTTTCCGCTGTCATTTGATATTTCTGGAGTTTTTTATTATTGCCTAACAATAAAAGTCTGGTGTTTAGTTTATTGTAAAGTCTTCATTTGCAAGAATTTTCATATGTATTTATTTTAGATAAAGTAATCTCTGGGAAAAAAAAAAAGGCCTAAAAATAACACAAATTATGGATAAGTCACTAATATCTTTACAAAACTTTTTAATTTGACCTCTTTTCCCTCAAAATTTTTTCTTGAGGTCATAACCTATGCTATTATAAATCTTTGACTGGCAAAATACTGGAAACTCTTTTCCAAAACAGGCTATTTTTTTTCCACTCTCAAAACTTAATAACATTTTTGGTCAAATTCTAAATGTCATGTTTTAGAAAGTGATCAGTAGGTCTCTGCACACGTATGTCATCCATGTTCTTCCTATAACAGAATTACAGCATGACCTCTTAAAGATGTTTCCATTCTAAGTTTTTATGAGATTTTATTGTAAGTCCTCTTGCTAATTTTTCTAGAGGGTAATGTCAGACCTTTTACATTTTAAATCACTATTTGTTAAATATGAATAAGGTAAATACTTACAACAATATCTTCTTGCTTATTTGTTCAAATTATAAAATCCCACAGATCAAAGACAGCTTTTAAATATTACTGAGAAAAATATATCCTTTCATTTTTATTGTGCTCTCTGTTATCTGTGAAATTGTCAACAGAATTAGAAGATACTCTTGTACAAGTTTTCAGGCTTATCTAGGTCTATAAACACAACTAATTTTTACAACACAAATAAAACCAGGGAAGGGATTGCATTTTTTCACTTCCTTTTAGTTAATTATTCTGGTAATAAAATGAGAACTTTTATTATTTTTACAATCTTAAACAACAATGAAGCAAACAAAAAAAAAAAAAAAACTCAAACCTCTTCCCCTTCTCCTGAGCCTAGACATTTTTTTCCACCTTTAATACTCAGTTTTATTCTTGCAGCATCTGAGCTGCTGCCCCCAGCTCTTTCTCTGCTGCAGCTCTGGGAGAAGACAAGTGACTTAAGGTGTAGAAAGAGTCAATCATTTTGCTGTAAATACTACTCTAAGCTGATTCCATTGCTCTAAAAGGACTCAAGAAAAATGACACCATAGCATCAAACATCCTGCACCATTATCCTGTAATATACAGCTAGAGGTACTCATCAAGCACTGTCAGAATGTGTGGGACAGATCTTTGAAAAACCTCCATTGATCATCAGGGTCCTTTATTTGTATAAAACCAGCCAGCCCACCTGTAAGAGTAATTACACAATTAAGTACATAGTCCTTCAATAATTTCTCTCTGAAGAATGGATAAAGCTATAAAAATTGACTGTGACTTTTGTGCTTCCTGGAAAACAAGAAGAGGGAGTGAAGACAGAAAGCAGATTAGATAGTGCAACTAGAAGGTTGAGGGAAGCAACTCTATCTCATCAAAAGCACATCTTTAGATGTCTAAAAATATGCATTACAACAACAAAAGCAATCCTGAGCCATGTGCCTTAGTTCAGTCCACCCTATATTTTCTAGCACTAAGACATCTGCCCTAGCTTGAATATGGGCATATATAAAATTAATTTGATTAATTTTTCACTTCAACAAGGTGTTTTATTTCCAGCTGTCAGTTTTGCTAGCTGCAAAGTATACAACCTCCAAGAGTACTCTAAAACCTGAATACATAGATACTCACTTGCTGAATTATCTCATTGAAGGCCAAAGAGAACAGGAGAAAGGACAAGAGAGACACTTCCCAAGTTATTCAGAAGACCAATCAGTCTTGCCCAAAAGAAAAGCTTAAACACACCATTTATTTAAATTTTCTGTCACAACAGAAATCAAAATGCCCACACAGTCCCTGCTACACAGCACAATGACAAGACTCCTCACCTTACAGTTACCAGAGAATAGAGTTATGTCTCTAGCAAATAGTTCATTTATGCCAGGAACAGAACCTCAAAGAACAGAGTAGATATATGGCTTACTATATAAAAAATATATTTAAAAAATCCACATCAGTGAGCTGAGAGCAAAAAAATCTCAGCATAATTTCAGAGCATGCTCACTCCAGCAAATTAATCTGGATTGTATTCCATGTCCATAGCAGCAAGAGAAGAGAATTTCACCAGTCATGCTGCCATTAGATTAACTTGGCCGATGTTTCTAAATTCACAGAAATATGAGAAAATGAGCAAGTTAGACCTGGAAGGCAGTATTCCTACCTTAGATGTACTTAACAGGTAGTAAAGAGAGAAATGTTAATAACATCATAGATGCAGGGAAATTAATATTTGAATATTAATATATCCTTGGGTGTGTGCTTAATAAACCATTTAGGTTACTAAAGTATGATTTAATACCATGAGCTACTCCATATCTCAAATACAGTATGTATGGTCAGTGAACATATTCACCAATGAAAAATTAATTTTATTACATAGTAAATAACATATTAGGCAACTAGGTAATGGACTAATTACCATATACTTAAATATCATGCTGAAAAAAAGCTTACAAAAGATTGTAAAAATTAATACTGGAATTTCCAATAGCATACATAGGCAGATTGCTGCATATTTAACTAGTATTCTTTCATTTCAGAAGTGCCAATAAATTAGAGGAAATTTTGTTTCGCATTAATTTCTATGATGAAACAGTACGTACAAAGCCCATCAATTACAGTGATAGGAGTAATTAGGCTTTCAGTTCCTATGAATTAACAATGTGTCATGTTCTCTGTAGTAAGTGCCATGCATGGTTATCTCGGATTGTATCTATCTACTTCATTTTTAATGAATGTCATAGTATGTATGCAGATATTAACTGACAATAGAAACACCCAAATTTATTAGTTGTTTTCAACTTTATTAGTTAAACTTGTTGTGCTATGTTAATGATTCTTATGCTCATTAACGGAGATTTCTTAGTGTATTATTGAATGCTCTCACTGTTACACACTTGGACAGGGCGAGAGCTATGATAGTTAATAGTTTGACTGCTAAATATGGAACAAATGAGCTGCATTCTGACTCTGCATTAAAGTAAATGAGAATCTATAATAAAGTCATAAAATGTCGTGTTGCAGACAATGCAAGTGCTAATAGACTCCCAGGAAAGCTGTCAGAATTACAAAAGGTACTTTACCAGTAGTTCAAATGACTCCTTCTTATTCTTCTTTTTTGTTTGTTTGTTTCCATATAATACAAAAAGAAGATATCATTTGTTATATTTCTATACAAAAAGCTTTTAGCCTTAAGTATTATGAAGAATCTGAGTCCAAGAAGTGGAGATCTTACAAAACCTAGTAGATGTCATAACTCTAATGTCTTAAATGTTGCATTTAACTAATAATATTTTTTAATTTCTTCAGAATTATGAGCTTGAGGACAAAAAGATATAATTGAGTCTATTTTGTCCCAATGGTCATACTACTTTACTCGACTAAATCTTTTTTCTCAGAGCTAGATAATCTTATTTTATAGAATCATAAACCAAGGAAGTCATGTTTTAGCAGAGATAGAGCAAATAAGTTAAAATATCAGTATTAATGTTGGCCTTGATATACATGAAAACTCTGATATCTGATATCTGAAAACTCTGATAAATTTTACATATTTATTTATATTCATTTATGTATTAGAAAATGTCATACAAAAGATTGTTTTCCAAAATACTTGTATCCTTACTTTTTTATTTTTTGCAATTATAAAATCACCTTACACACACACACACACACTATTCTAACCTAGAAAATGGTGTAATAATCATTTAATCAATATGGTGAATCGGTGTAGCCCTTCTTCAAAAGAACTGGGGAATGAGAACTATTGCCTCACTGAAAATGAACTAGCAATTTAGCTATGATTGCTATTGGACAAATGGCATTAGAGAAATAGCATTAGTCATAACATATGCTTAGGGCTTTTTTTATTTATTTAAACACATTTAATTAAAGGATAGAGAAGAAAGGACAGATGAGTAAAGGTCGATTTCCAGAGAAAATAATGAGGGAGATATTAACATAATTTTTTTTATTATTTCTCTACTTGTATACATGGACTGACATGTAATAGTTTCGTGTTCGCTCTGATGTTTTCTTTGCCATCTTTCATTTGCAAGCCTTTTGGCACCTAAAACACCCTGGGCAATAAACAACTTTCTAACATTTGTCATCTAAAAAAACGTATTGCATCCAAACACTAAAGGACCAGAGGCCACAACCACATGAAAGTCACACTTCATTTAACATCTATTACACCAGTCCTATTCCCCCCACCCATCCTCCCGCTCACTTTCTTTGTCTCTAGTAGGCACAGTGGTAGTCTCCATTGAGTGTTTATGCACCCCTTCAGGGAAGAGTTTCTGGACTCTTTTGCTATGTCATTCTGCAAATTGATGTTTGAATCAACTCATTCTTTAAAAATTCATGAATTTAATTAATGTCACATCCTGTTCCCTGTTTCACTGGACTTGGCACATTCACTTAGCGTTACTGGCCATAGCTTTTTTTCATTGATATCAGCAATCAAAAACAAACTATGGAGGGTTTTTTGTTCTTTTGTCCATCTTTTTGCTCTTATTTCACATTTTAAAATGTTCAAAAATCAAACTTAATGTACCACCAGATTAATATTTTAGAAATATTTTTAACTGAATATGTTTTTTCAAGATAGGTATCTAATCGATTTTCTAAAGGTACAATGCAGCTCTCATCATTAAGCATTTTCTACATAAATTTGATCTACTACACAAGTGCAATGGAATTTCACAAAATTATCTTTTTTTCATTGATTACCCAAATAGTTTGCTGAGAAAAAATGCATCAGAAAAGAAAAAAGATCAGTATATGCTGATGAGAATAGTGCCAGTGTTATCCAAGTAAGTTTTCTCTCTACAGTTACAACCCAAAAGTAAAATTTCAGGTTAAAGAAAAGGGGAAATACAGCTCTTACATAAAACACATGTTATTTAAGTATACAGAAAATATGAGGTAGGAACCAAGTGGAGGATATATTGGAATTTAATCATAGATTACAAAAAACCTTTAGAATTTCCCAGAAAAGGTTTTAGAGAGAAGATATAAACAAACCTCATCAAATTAATCTCTTCATAGTTCCTAATCTCATGTGCTGTCACAAGATTACCAATGCTTGTTTTCATATCAGATATTAAATTTCACCCCTACACAACGGCTTGTTGGATAAAGGGGTTGTCTAGTGGAAGACAAAATAGGACAAATTAAATTAATTTTTTTTTTGTTTTTTCTAGCTGAGATTTTCTCTCCTAGCCTATCATTAAGTAGCTACAGTATCTTCTCTGAAGAAGTAATTGATGCAAATAGTTTCACAACTGGAAGACATAGATCATGCTAAATAATAATTTACCCTAGGAACATAGCCCTAAATGTTATATTCAACGTGGAACAGGTCCAGGAAACAGGTCATAGTTTCACACATTTACCATGAAGATTTTGGGTTACAAACATGACACAAGATGGGCAGCAGCAGCAGCATCTTTATGTTTTCACCCTCCCATTTATTTGAACTAATTGGGGCAGGAAAGACCAGGTCTCAAGTTCTGTGATGGCCTGGAAGATTTTATCAAAAGCATAAAATCATAGGTGATACACCCCCACACACAAATCTATACTCTGATATTCCCTGGAAAAGCCTGCTTTAAACAAGGGGTTTAGTTCTCGGTTTCTGGAAACTGTGTTTGCATCACTCTCTCTACTGCAATTCCTTCATCTCTTTTTCTTTGTTTTAATTCTACAATGTGTTTTTTGTTTGGAGGGAGCATACTATTTCCATCTCCATTTTTGCAAAAGAGCTGCAAAATGGCTGTCTTTGTGCCTGCAGGTCCTGTGGGTTCTGGGAGAACACTATTTCCATCTCCATTTTTGCAGAAGAGCTGGAAAATGGCTGTCTTTGTACCTGCAGGTCCTGTGGGTTCTGGGAGAATGAATCCTACCCTTTGGCCACCAGAGAAAGAGGTGCAAACAGTGTGCAGAGCCAAGAATGATCACCAGAAACCGAAGTAAAATGTAAATAACAAAAATAGGTAAAGATAAGGACCACAGAGTTATATTTTTTTAAATCCATTCAACCATCTCAGGTTTGGATTAAGCATAAATCTTTAGCCTAATGAGATAGGATGAAGGCACCACAGATAATATCTCTGCTGCATGTGTGGGCTATTCAGCTGCAAGTCAGAAATGGAATTCAATGCAAGTAAACGAACAGGTTTTGGATGAAGTCTTGATCTGTCAGCCTGTATTTGACAACAGATACAGTGCTAACAGATAGGCAGGACTGTCAACAACAAAAATAAGTCTAACACATGAACCATTTGTGTTTGCATTCTGTACTTTGCAGCATTTAGTTTATTGTAACAATTGTTTTTAAGTAATGTCAAACACCCAGATGTACTTCTGCAGAGGTATTCTGTGGTTTTCAGAATCACTTAAATACCTTAAACCAGTGCTTCTGGAAAGCCTCATTTTTCAAAGATTCTCAGATTAGACAAACAAAATTTCAGGTGGTAATATGGAAATAGCATCAGTCTGCTCACTGAAGCTCAGTGATTCTTAAATGGATTTCTGTTCAAGAATCCTTAATGTATGATTAAGTCAGATTCCTGCTTACTAACACATCATATTTTCACAGATTCTTGGACACATTGGTGGTATAATCACTAGCATTTTCTCTGCTAAAGCTTATAGTTCAGCTTTTGTTTCTACTTTACACCTTTTAAACACAAACTTCTAGTCTGCAATTTGCAGAACTTCAGTTTCAAAGACTGTCAATTAACCACAAATCTTTAGAAAGTAAAGACTTGAGAAATCTCCTAGCAGGACCAAAGAATCCTCAACTTTCTCCACAGTTATGCTCCAAATCAGGAAGCAGAGCAGGATTTTCATACACGTCTGACATTTCCCCAAACCAGGAAGCAGAGCAGGATTTTCATACACAATAATGTCCAACATGTTAGAAGATGTGTCCATTAATCAACTATTAAGATTACTATGATTACCTGGTCATAAACCGAACAGTGGGATATCAGCACTGTGAAATTTTTTCTCCAGTTACAGGCACAAAGAGTCTTACCCCATATGCACTGTTTCCATACATCATTTGATTGAAAAACATAACCAACAGAGCAACTTCATAAAATAACTTTTTGAAGTATCATAGTATTTGAGAAAGGAATTGATCTGAGAGGAAATTGAGAATTCTCATCGTAGACACTACTAAAAATTGTTCTAATGAAATCCCTCAGATAAAATGTGTTCACGTTAAAAGAATTAACGACTGAAAAATACTGCAGTACAGACAAACAGAAGAGAAAGCTTTTGAGGCAGTTTGAAAATTCCCCTTCTGTCTGTCTGCCTAGTCTTAAGGCTATTGCTACCATGTGAGTATGGTCACCAACCTTGTGCTTCCATTTTGAACCTAAACTTGGAAGCCCTGGGCAAAGAAAATACTCCTCTGGAGTAGTAAATAGCACATGTATTGTGAGGGAAATACTTTAAAGTGCCAATATGAAAATTATTTAAGCATAAAGGAAATTAAGAATCACTGCATTTAGGCCAGTAAATAGCACATGTATTGTGAGGGGAATACTTTAAAGTGCCAATGTGAAAATTATTTAAGCATAGAGGAAATTAAGAATCACTGCATTTAGGCATGGGATGGGAGTTGTTTTAGAATAACAGCTTAAGCAGTGTGAAATACCCAGATACATGTTTACAAGTACATCAAGTACAAGGAAGCATTAAGAGAATGAGGGAGAAGGAAAGAGGAAAGGATACTTGCAAGTAACCTGCTCTGGATCCTGAAATCAGCCTGACTTTAGTCTTGTGCCAAAAACCTATCAAAGAAAGAGCAAATAGCTATTCAGTCAACTGGAGTGAAGGTGTTTACTGATTGCACCTCCCTGTGCATTTGTTACAGAAAACTGTGGGGTTTAATCACAGAGTACAATAGACAGCAAGATTTGGGTGGATCTCTGAGCTAACAGCAATTAGATGCCTGCAGAAAAGAACCACAGAGATAAGATTAGAGCAGATATTCTACTCAGATACATTTTCAGTCCACTGACTAGAACAGACACTCACAGACTCCATCACTTACTTTGAAGAGATGATTGGCTATTGCTGCACTCCCTATGCTGAATGCAGAAGAGCAGATTGGCACAAACGATGGCTCAACAAAACTAGTTTGACTTTTGTTTGCACTGTGGTATGGGATTCCTCTCCTCTTCATAAACATATGTTGTGATGACAGCCTTTCTTCAAGCATAACATTATTAAACTTCACACAGTGAAAAACAGTCAGCATGTCAGAGGAATCAGAAACTGGCTAATACCATGAAAAGGAAATGTGACAAAATATGGTGGGCTATGTATGGCAAAACAGAGCAAGCCTGCTCAAATGGAAAGAGCACCATCAGAAAGTATTGATTGAGGTTGTAGCTCAAGTTGTGGGATTGTGGGTTATTTTTCCTTCTTTCTTGCAAGAGGCTATTAAGAAATGAAACTACTGAGAATATAGACCAAGGAAAATGGCATAAGTGCTGTTTCTCTCTTCCCTCAACTCCACACTCCAATATAGTTTCCAGAGCTGAAAGTGTACTAGCAACAAATTATTCTTTTTGTGATTCATCTTCAGATAAAAGATAATATTTTGTCATGAAATAAATGGTGCCTAAGAGTCAAAAACTGTAGAGCTGGTCAGATGCCAGATAATCCTTCTGCAAAGCAATAATTGCATCTGGGAAGCAATAATGTCATTTACTTTTACACTTTGCTATGTACCAGACAAACTGTGCTGCAACCACCTAGGAAAGTTGAATGTTTTTATGGAGAGGTTATTGAAAATATCCACTGAACATGCAAAAAAATTTAAGAAGTAGGGTGGCAGGTAAAAAATGTGCATATTTTTCTGGGTTGCCCCTGGAAACAACTATGAATGTTACAAATGAAACAATTATGAAAGCAGGTAAAAACAGTAAGAGCAAATAAAGTAGAAAGGTATCAACAGTGGAAACGAAGACATGGGGATCTTTCTAGCTGATGACATTTAGTCAATCAAACCCACATCTTCAAGGTATCTTTAGAAGGGCAAGTGGTGTATGTTTTCCTTTGCTCCCAATCTCTTATTTATTTTTGTCAGTCATCAATACCTCCTGTATGATTTTGATACATCATGAAGCCCTCACAGTAACTGGGTGGAGTTTTTCTTGCTGCCAATTAAGTGGTAGGCAAATAGGCAAACAGGAGTAATTTAATTTGAATTATGCATCTCAAAGAAGGGACACTCCTTGACTAAGGATATAGGAAGAGTGAATTAACAATACAAACAACTCTCCAAAGAGGAATAAAATAGAAGAAAGAGCTTCCAAAAGTAAAAATGGACAAAGAACCAAACCCCAAAGAACTTCTACATCACTCGATTCTCTGTTGAGTAAATCTCTGTCTCATCTATGGCAACAACTATTTCAGTGCCCTAAAACACCACATTTTTGCTGTTGCTACTGTACACCAGAAAGACATCACTAACATGAATGGATAATCGAGATAAACCATGTACCCTGATAAGTAGGTTTAATTTTTCTAAACAGAGATGCTATAATTTGAAAGAGATCTAATAGTTTTTCAGATAGCTGTTGGTTATCTGTGGACTCTTTTGTCTTGCTCTTCAACCCTTTTTCAGAATTTTTTCTCCCCTATTCTGATACCTGGTTAGACCCAGATTTACCCATACAGATTCTTCAGCCTCATCTTTTGTGCTTCAAAATCATAAATAGTGTAAACTCAATCATATTTTCTTTAATATTCAGAGTTATTTTAATTTTCTGTGTATAATAATGTAAACCCAATCATATTTTCTTTAACATTCAGAGTTATTTTAATTTTCTGTGTATTAACTATAGCCAGATGTATGTCTTAGTATCTGAGTTTTTATTACTATTACTATTTTATTACTACTATTATGCATGAGACCAAATTTTGTTCTGAACATAACAAAGTAATAACAAAAGTAAAATTTCTTATTTTGTGAATCACTAGGCTAAAATTCTAATTCTCCTACTTGGATTAAAATGGAATTCCTGGGTATGCTACAAGCTTTCTTCAATAGCAAGTTAACTAGGCAATGATCCTTGACATCAGAAAGCACTTCAAATGGGATTTTTCCCCTCAAATAATCTCTCTAAATACAAGGCACTGGAGCCATGGAAACCTAACAAATGTGCTCTACAAAGCTTTATATATACTAAAAGAAAACTGAAAACCCTTCCTTCTGTGAAAATTGCACACTCATTCATTTACCTTCTTTTATAGAAAACTCCTATAGAAATATTGAATCTGTCTACACTTAAAGGTAAAATATTCTGATGTTTCATTTTGCTCTGCTCAGTTGCATTAAAAATTTACATAAAACAATTTCTTAAAACATCAAAGAAAACTTTTATAGATTTTTTAAAAAGTCAATTTTATATGTTCTAGTCAAACATATCTTTACGAATATGCATAGAAAGTAGGAATTTATCCACAATAAGGCCTATGGATCAGTGCTAGACCTGGGCTTCTTTATGTTGAAGGTATCCTTTAAACATAATATTCACTGACTACACTTTCTTCTGTGTATGTGAAATATCATTAGGAGAGAGTCCCTTCCCAAAATTGTCTGAAATAGCACAGCACATCCTGTAATGTCGATTTTAGTCCAGGGCATCAAGATAATTCTAAAATTCTTACACTATATTTGTGAAATCATAATACTTCTCATGTGAAATGCACCAAATGAGTAAGTAGCTTCTAATTTATTTCTGATACTTAAAATCTAATGAAGATAATTGGTTTTAGTTACAGAATTTACCTTAGAAATCAACACCAATTTAACATGTCTGATTGATCAAATTTATGTTATGCATTCTTTTTCCAGTTTAAACAATTAGCAGTTTAGAAAGTCACTTTAGAAGTAAGGAGGAATATGTAGACTTTCAAACTTAATTTCTGAGGTTCAAGGGTCTCTAAAAAATTCAGGACTCTAATAGCCCTTACAAGCATTGGTATTTCAGAAGTCCAGATACAGTGAACTGCCTAAAGTTCATGGCATATTTACAACTCCTCTACCCTGACTTGAGTATGGTAAGGGCAAAAAATTAGATTCCTTTTAAGTCTTTTGTATTCACTCTTTATATTTGTAACCTAGAAATGAAGATGAGCTAATCTTTTCCTGCTATTTTATGACTCTGTTAATTGAGTTTACACACTAAATTCATACATTAGGTAAACAAAGTCATCTCAGTGTTTGTTTTCATGTCCAGATCAATACAGGGAATCTTATTTAACTATTACTGAAGTAGTATCCTGCAAAACAATAACATGCTTTTTCTTTAAATCTGTCCATCTTGTGCTCTTCAAAGACAGACATCAGGATGGAGGGTGCTTGGAGGTCAGGATGTTATTGTTCATTTGTCAAGGAAATAATTTTAGATTTGTTTTAGAAAATGTAGATGTTAACTCACTGGATATCTGTGATATATTTCAGTTTTGAAACAATATCCTTCCCTTGCCCCTTAGAAATAAATCTTGCACACACAGTTCTTGTTTTCAACCTTTCAAGGTTTAAAAATGAAATCAGAAGTCTGATACTTTTCTGCCATCTGATTTTCAGTTTTTCAGTTGTTCTTGGTTCTAATCAATTATGAGGTTTATATTCTTGCAATTGTTCAATCTAATTTTGCCTTGGTGCTGTTTCGCTGGTGCAAAAAACTCCATTCTGACTCAGACCAACCACATCACCCTAGGTGAAAACAAGTAATCACAAAGAACAGTTGTAGAACAAGAGGAGGGGTGGGAGCTCACCTAAACTTATGAATATCTCTGAAGCAAAACAGAAATTGATGTGGCTCTGCCATTAGGTCTAGGAGGCAAAGAGCATAGGAGAGACTCTGTTCAAGCTCTTCCTTGAGGTGTTTTATTGTCCTCTGCAGGCCAGGTCTTCTTATAAACTTCATGAAGAAAAGGGATCTAAGTTTGAAAACATAGTCCTGAAAAACAATGTTTCTTTTGTTTGGTGAAATATTTGACAAAACCCACTCCTGCCACAACCAAGAAACCCAGGCCCCAGAAGCCACAGCTCTTTTAAAAATAAGAGATGTGACTGATGCTAAATTATTAAGAAGCAATGATGAGATCACCCACATATGGTATTAAATTTAGAATACCAGTGAGCCATCATGTAAGAATAGCTTTTGATAGCAAATAACCCCTATGTGAAAGGCTCCTTATCCAATTTCAATTCTGTTTTGCCTTCTCTCCTTTCATACATCCTTTCCTAGTTTAGAAAGCAACATTCATAAGTAACAGGAAATATTCCAGTGAGTTTCATGTATCTAATGAATGCTGATAAGTTATTTTTCTGCCCTACTGGATACCTGGAACTAAGCATCAATCTGAGAGCAAAATAACAGATAGAAGTTCATTATATTCAGAGATTAGCATTGAAATTCTAGTCTGCAGTTACAGAGAATTGTGTTGCAATAGTTATTTAAAATTTATATTATATCTGTTGCAGATATAAACTTTTCCTTTGAGAATTTCTGAAGAGACAGAAAAGGCAGAAAAAGTTTCCAAAGCCATAGGTCAATAAACCAAACTCTCATGAAGTTAATTCAAAATTCTCATTGTTTTACTTGAGCAAGGGAATTTTTTTTGAGCAATCAGAACAGTAATACACACCTTCAGTGTTCATGGTGAGGAAAAGATAGCCATTAGCTTTCTGCCTTCCATTACCTTTGGCTCAAATCATTTATTTCTCCATGCTAGCTGCAAACAGCTGTGGAAGTGAATTCTGCTGCCTCTAACTGAGCAGTCCACTATTCTGACAGCAGACCTCCTGCAGCCTATTAGCATCACCATAAGGGTAATCAAAATACACCTTTTTAAAATATCACTGGGATGATTTTATTCAGGAAAAAAACCCCACACAATAAAAGTGCACCCTAAACTGCCCAAGTCAGAGCAGCACAACTGAAATCAGTGGAGCTATAAAGAGATGATTCAGACCAAAACCCTTACAAGAACTGTTGACAAAAGTCTAGTAAAGCCTGTATTCTTTTCCTCTCAGGAATTCACAGGTCAACATTTATTACCATAAAGTGGAAACGCTCTGTTGCCAAAGTACTAGAAGACAACACCAGCAAGGACCCATCAATGTCAATATAATATTGATATAAAAATATTGATTGAAAAAATATTGATAAAAGACTCCAAACACAAACAGAATAATAGTGTTAAACTATTAGTCATTAAAGTCAGAAACCATACATTCAGGTACTAACATGCAAAATATAATTCAAACTAAGCATTTGTCTGTGAAAGCTTGTAAAATACATAATTTTGCTTGTCTGCTAAGAGATTAAAGCAGAAATACATCCTTTGGGGTTCTGTTTAAGAGATTTGTACTGAAAATTAGGTAATAGAATCAGTCAGCATATGCATGTGATTTATATCACTAATGTTTATAAAAAGCACAATTAAATGTTTCTCTTCCATGTAAAAATGGGGTGGGGGTCAGGGAGAGGTGGAAATGAGAAGAAATCTGTCATTATTTGGGTAAACTGTTTGCAGGCTTTCCTAGGAAATGAAGAGGAACTCCTTCAGCCTGATGTTTAACAGGTACAAATTGGCACAAGCCATCAAGTGCAATAAAGAGAGGTGATGTGAACCACAGCTCTTGCACCACTCTCTTGGGAGTGAAGCTATTAAAATCTGTAACCTGGGTACTAGGCAGGGCATTGACAGACATGATAGCACCTCCAGTGTCAAGGTCCTCAGGCTGCACTCCCTAGCAGTGTGTTGCCATCCCTGTGTTGAGCCAGGTGTAGGGCCAAGCTGGCACACTGGGATTTTGGTTCACACCTCTTTGTAAAGACGTACCGTGCAATTTCCTTTTCGTTTTTCCCTCAATCTCCCTTTTCTTAGTCCTGGTCATTTGGCTGAACACACAAACACATTCATATATTCTGCCCTGTGCTTTCCCCACCAGCCTCACTGGCCTCTGGGTGAAGCATGTTTAAGTGCCACAGTTTTTGCTAAGCAACACATGTCAATACCAGAGATGAGACTAGAAAAATATTTCTTCGACAATGAAGCTATGTACAGGGAAAAAACTTATATGAAGGACATGTTGGAAACTACATGTTGTACAAAACTCTTACATCAATTTGATATAATTTTAACTTTTCTTTGGGGTTTATTCTGTTAGCACAATATCTGAACACTTCCACAAAAAGACCCAAACCCCAGCACTACAGGAAAATTTACAAAGCTGCTGATATTTTCTCTTTCTCTGAGGGAATAGGTTCTTACTAGCATGTTTTTATTATGAGGGTATTGGACACAAGAGGAGAAGAGAATATACCCATAACAAGAACCACTTAAGGCACTACAATTTTTTAAAAAAGTATTTGTATTACATACAACAGAAAATGCAGCTTTCTTCATGTTCTGGAAGAGCACACAAACACAGAGCTGCTGCTCTCAAAAACTAAACATAAGAGAAGAACTAGCTCAAATATATACTGAATATCAAGAAGAGTGAATAATGCAGGATTCCCTAAGTCCACTGTTCCACTTCTTGTTCAAGTCAAATAATTATAGATTTGGTTTTTTGTGGAGAGATAAATTGAAGATGGAGGACAGAGGTGTGACCATGTCGCAGCTCTGCAGGCAGAGTTGCACAGAGACATCCCCAAGTGAGGGGAAGACATGACCCTGTCTGAATTCTCCTGAATTCTGGTGCTCCAAGTGCCTTCTCTAACCAGTGCCAGGAATGTCAAGCTCAACATCAAATTCTTTCCTCAGAAAATAAAGGTAACAGTACACCAATGCAACTTTAGCCTCTATCCCAAACAGGGCCAGAACTAAAATAAAAACTTGACTTTTCAATAGCAAAAGATCTAGGACAAATTTTGAGCCTATTTTCAATTTATAGTTATTTACACTGTAAAAATAGTCCATAAAGGCAAACTGTAAAGAGCAACCAGTTCTCCTGGCCTGATTTTTTTTCAATCAGCCATACCTTCTTTATGTCTCCATGAAGAAATTCCATTCCAAATGGGAAAAGATTTCAGCTTATGGAGTAAAGCTTCAGACTATGGTTAGGACTCCTGAACAGAGGTCAAAAAAACCCAACTCCTCTCCATTTTCTCTACTTACAGTATACTTAAGACTCAGTGGAATATTTCCACAGTCCTATGGTCTTGAAACTATACATAAAAATCAGCTTTTCTGAACTGAACTTTAGCTTTTTTCTAGTTGTCCAAGAAGTACAGTTTTCATCCACAAGCATTTCTTCACATAATGCATACTATAGTCACAATTCATTTTGAAAAAAAATCAGACTCCCAGGTTGTACATCCATAAATGCCCTTGATCAGCAGCATGTTGCTTGAATTGTTTGGCTACCACAGCTCAACGTAGGTCTTCAGGCATCTTATATTAGTAGCCTCCCATCTACCAACATCCTGTGGTGCCACCAGTTTGTCATTCTTTTCAGTAGAATAATCGTAAGCACAACAGAGAAAAAGGAACTGTAATTAGTGCTAAAAAAAAAAGCTTATTTATGCCATTACACACTCATACTTTTGTGCTAACCACACATCATTGCAACATCAAAATATGCAACAAATAGACCATAGCTTTATCTTAGACAAACATGCTAACCACATATCATTGCAACATCAAAATATGCAACGAATAGACCATAGCTTTATCTTAGACAAAATACTGCACAGCACTGTGAAATGTTGTGCTTGTTAAGGTGAGAGCATACAGTACATTATTTCAAACATTAAATTATTTTATGGTTAATGGTCAAATCTCTGAAAATCAAAATACAAAGAAGTTACATGCTCACATATAGAGAATTTTCTCTGCCCTGATCCACCACTCTCAAAATAATTGTTAACCTTTCCCTGGATTTGTTAGAAATTGGGATCAACTCCTTATCTGTCCTATTTGCTTGCTCAGCCTGAAATCACTTGATTGTTGCTATGTATTATTGCCTTCATGTCTGTAGAACCAATGTTGATGAGAGCTAACTTTGTGTGTGTGTGTGCATATGTGATCTGAATAATTACTTTTCCTAAATTCCCGTTAATTACATCTGAGCTTTTTCATTAAAGAGAATAGACTGGTAAGAGGTGACAGAGACCATAAGACAAAGCAGCTCCAATACTAGAAAGGCACATGATGATTACTGATAATAATTAATAAAAACAAAATAATGCAAATTGAATTTCTTGTCATGAAGTGACTCTAAAGAACCTGGAAGCTGGAAAATATGCCTTAATTGTAGATTAAGTACATTGTAGATGGAAGTTACCGGTTGAGAATTGGGCAGAGTCAGTTTCCAAAGTTCAATAGAATGTTTACAAATGTGCATTCAGTCTTAATGAGATTAAAACAAATTTAAGATGAATTTGTATTATCTTTCAGGTTCTTTTCAGCATGCTAGTCTTGTCTTAGCCTAAAATACAGTTAGCCAATTTTTTATTTTGTAAATATAAGTAGCTTCGGATATATGCATATACACATATGCATTACCCACATTTAAATCCAATCATCCACAGTGCAGAAAGGAAGGCTCTGAGGATTGGCCTCTGAAATGTTCAGTGTTGAGCCCAGTTTACAACCATGGGAATAATAAAGCAAACAGAAAACAGACCAAAGGTCCTCAGAGTTCCATCTTCGGTAGTAGTAAACAGAAGCTGCTAAATTACTCCGTTCACCGAGTTGGTCTGTGTTTTGGCATGTTGCTGTTACCAAACCACTACACTGAATTTCAATAGGATGTAATGAACAATAAGCAACAAAACAAGAAAATAATTTAGGAGCAATTATGAAGAATCTTATATATGCTGGTTCTTATTTCACTTTTAAAACCGTATCATACATCCTTAGGAAGAGATCTCTGAAATGACAAAAAAAAAACATAGCCAAAATCTTGCCAGGCACTAACTAGCTATGTCTTTGATTGCACTGTTTGCAAATCTGTAATAGCATTTCTTCCATCTGTTCTGCAGTTTCCATCTATACACTCCATTTACAAAACAAAATAAATTGCTTACAGATTTGTTCTGAAGACCTCTTCCACAATTTTGGCTGTTATATAGTCTATATTATATACTCTAAAATTTGTACAGAAATAATAAAACATTGCATGGCAAGCAAAAAAAAAAGTTCTTAAGAGCTGACAGGGCTTTCATGGGAAAATTTTGAAGAATTATATGTAAGTTAGAACTCAGCCATTGACTGTCTTTTGAACATAATGTACAGTAGGGTAACAAAGCTGTTTTGTTTAGAACACCAATGTAAAAAACCAGCCAGTTTTTCAAATGCAGAGTTAAGTGGAATTCTATACAATATCTCTGATAATTCTATGGTAAAATGATCAGTAGTTCCTGAAGTTGGAGAAGAAGTTCCCTCTCACTCAAGGTATGACAGTGCAAAACAGTTAGGAAGTTGATTTCAAGAGGCCCAGATCTCCCTTTGAAGAAGCTCAGAATTACCCATTACATCTTGTGGGTGCTGAGTCTTGCTCAGCTTCCCCCAGATGTGAGCAAATGCTGAAATGATAGTCACAAATAAAACTTTTCTCATATAAAGCCTAAATTACATGGCAATAGTTTAACTTCATCATAACAAATGACTAACAAAGAATTACACCTCTTTTTCTGATGTAAAAAGGAAATGAGATAACCAAGTTTCTTTAGAAAAAGGCATTCCTTAAAAAGAACATTTAATATTTTTTCTCTGAGTGACTACTTACTTGTTTTTTTAGTTAGTCGAACATTCACAATGGAACCAGATTATAAATATTTTTATAGTTAAATCTCCTATTAAAACTTTTTAATGTTCTGTATGTGCTTCTCTATTTGTTTGAAACTCGGGGAAAAGAGCTATAGATGAGATTTCATTTCTGTTATAATAAGGTAATACCTTTGCTGTTATTATTGCTTAAGCATATAGATTTAATTTCTATTATAATAAGGTACTACCTTTGCTGTTATTATTGCTTAAGCATGCCACTTAATCCCACAGCTATATCCAAAATACCAGTAACTTTGTTGTGCATGACTTCTATTACTAGTAAGCAAGGGCCTAACACTTCAAAGGGCTCAGTAACTGAGCAAATACTCCAAACACTGTTAGAATTAAATAACATGGCACTTAAATTTCTATTATAATAAGGTACTACCTTTGCTGTTATTATTGCTTAAGCATGCCACTTAATCCCACAGCTATATCCAAAATACCAGTAACTTTGTTGTGCATGACTTCTATTACTAGTAAGCAAGGGCCTAACACTTCAAAGGGCTCAGTAACTGAGCAAATACTCCAAACACTGTTAGAATTAAATAACATGGCACTTATGAATATAATATGAATATAGCTCATGTTTCTTTCTTCATTTACAAGACACAGTGAGTCAGAAAAGTAGCACTTTCTGACAGCCTGCTCTGCAGTGACTAGTGAACACTGAGTCACCATCACCACCCCAGCACAGCATCATTTCTACTTGATATTTGCCATTCTATAATTAGAACAAACGACATTCTTGGGACAGAGCAAAACGCTTTTAGTTAACTTTCTGCTCAAACCCATTTACAGAGTCTTTACTGTTCCTGCATCAAAAGATAAGGTACACAATCATGATCTGTGCTACCTCCATTTTAGAGACAGCCCTATTATTATAAAAGTAAATGCCACCCACTTGCTAACACTGAAGACTAATTAACTCTGCAATTGCTGCTTAGTGAAGAGGGTAAAAATCACACTGCTTGTTCCAGCAGCTATCAAAGAAAATCAGGAGAATTAGATAATACATTTTCTTCACTGCCTCCCCGAAACTCCTTGTCCTTTGTCTTTTTCCTTCTCTCAATTTTATATATTTTTGGGGTTATTTTCAACTTGTTTTGCTTATAACTATGATTTAAGTACTGTTTATTGAAAAAGTATGGAAGCTCTCCATGGTACCTCTGGTCATTAATCCATTTGTTGGAAAAATGTTTTTAAATCCTCTTTTTTTTTTAATACATCCTCCGATTCATTTTTTGAAGTTTTGTCTTTTAAAAGCAAGTTCTTGTAAACAGATCAGCCACTGAGCTTTGATTTCGATACCTATACCAAAACCTGACAGCTATATAGATTCATTAACCACATGGTACTGAAAGGAAATATTTATATTCCAATTATTTAGGCCAAATTTATTAAAATAACACTCGGTAGTTTAACTTGCACTTCACCATCTATACATCTGTTTATACCAAACTTGTTCACAGTGTGAGAAATAAATTCCAAAAAGATGTTAAATAAATATGCAAGTCATCCAATGAAATAAGATGCAAAAAAAAGCAATGGCCAAGGCTCACAACACTGAGCTATGCATACCTGGAGGGGAAAACAGTTACAACAGCATCAGTAAGAATTCTGTGGCTGAATTAATTGCATTGGGAATAATAGCATAAACAATTTGAAAGAATTATCTAAACTGGTTGCAAGTCAGCAACATGCTTTGGAACTTCCTACTTTGCTTATATTGCTTTCTGTCTCGAGCAAATAGTGGGAAATTGTCTTGTCCTGATTCTAAAGAACAACCAGCAGCAGCGAGGGCATGAACACAAACATTTCAGAAGCTCAGTTCTATGAGCACTTTTAAAGAGAACTCTTTTCTAGATATCTTACTGACCATGTTTTTAATGCCTAATGTTGAAAGATTTTGGAAAGCAG
>NW_008673345.1:25455-59326 GCF_000695815.1 Acanthisitta chloris
TCAGAAATAGACCCCAGCCATTGCTGGCTTCAATGATCCAGTGAAACACATTGCTGTTACCAGCTGAGTTGGTGGCTGGCTGTAAAGAAATCTTTTTTTGTTGCTCTAGTGTTCTGTCCCAGATCTATAATCCATAAAGAAACAAGAGAGTTTAAGGTGTATCACATTGCTGATTTGACAGGACTTGTGCGGTAAAGCAGTATTGCTAAAATGACCTTCTGTTGCTACTTTTACAACTTCTTGATGTAAGGAGCAAGTGGAAACAGGGAAGGATGTAGAGGATAACTGAGGGAGTCCAGCAGCTGGTATGTGCCATCAGCATCACCCTAGTACAGCCATCCTGCCAGCAAAATACAAGAGATACAAAACAGCTTAATAGAAACTGCTGCCCAACAGATTCCTGCAGAAAGCACAAAGTGACTGCAGTGCAGAAAGGAAAATTTTAACTATGAGGTTCAATTCAGCCTATGAAATGCCACAGCTGAAGTCATGCATGAACCATCCAGACATGTCAAGCTCTCTAGAAGGCCCTGAGACATAAACAGGAAGAACCTAACAATTGTTGACCTGGTATTTTTTAAAATGGAACATATGGCCGCACAAGGCTTCATCTTTCTTTGGATCTAGTCCAGTAATTAGACAGATGAGTTCCCACCTTGCAATAGGGCATAATTGCTAGAGAAGAAGTGCTAAAGCTTTGCCTTTGTGGCTGCTACTACCAGTCTCACTACTACATAGCCCTTTCATCTGTCACACATGACTTAGTTCAGGAGCACAAGCTGTCCCTGTCCCATTCCTGCGAGTTCTCCCCAAGAACACCGATGCCTCCGCAGTGCATCCAGAGAGTCAATGCTTCCTAGTTAGAAATCTCACTGATTTGCATCCCACAGACTCGATATTAACTAATAAACCACACCAAGGGGATAAACTCACCCCCCAATCCTTTAATAGAAAAATCGAAGTGGAATTATATATTCATTACACATTGTAGTAAATTGTGTGGCTAACTGATACATTATTTCATATACATTTTGGATCCAGATTTGATGTCCTTCCATGGATTATACAAATTAGCATATACACAAACACACAAATGACAACACTAACCATAGCAGCAATTAAATATCTCCATTTGAAAAATGAAGAATTGCTGTTCTATGAGATATTAAAAGGTAAAAGGATTCCTTACTATAGTATTAAACTGCCATTTTAGTCATCACCTATTGAAAATTATTTTGCAATGCTCAGAAATATTCCATTCAGTTGTGTCAGGTTAACGGTTGGACATGATGATCTTAGAGATCTCCTCCAACCTTGATGATTCTATGATTCTATTACAAGATTTTGTTTCCAGTCATGGAAGAATCTTTTCAAATTATAGAAATTCCTGATTTAGGGCCAGAATTTTATTTTGTTACATCCTGGAAAATATACTACAAATTTTCTTTACTCTTGAAATCTGTTGTGAAGTAGTCCTGCTTATCTAATTTCTAGTTAGATGAGAAAGAAATCTTCTTTTTTTTTTTCTGGCAGGATAGAATTGAAAAATTGCAAGACTCAAAACGCTTATTTAACTAAAAATGAGAATAGCTAGATTTGTTCTGTCAACTTTGACTTGAGCTTAGTTATAGATGCTGTTCCCTCTATACACTATTATCCAAGGGCACATTAGGGATACTAATTAATAAACAGGGACAAATCTTAGTGGTTAACTCATATAACCAGACCTAGTAAGAAAAATTACTTTATTTAATGTTTCACTGAAGCTTATAAGTAATCAATAGCAAGTACTTTACTTATGTAGGAGCTCAATGTTGTAGCCAATAGGGATTGCTTGAGCTATAAATAAAATTAATGCTGCAATATCTTTGGGTCAGTAACTTCATTACATATTTATACAGCACCAAATATAACAAAGACTCCATCCAGGTAAGATCTGTGGGTACTACAAAATATATGAATACATGAAAAGTAAAAAATTGGAAACCAGTTATTACTAGCAAAGTACTTAATTTAAAATAATTTATTTACTTAGTATAAACTGTGAGTTTCAGGGGTTTTTCTTTATGGCAGATCTGTAACACTCATTAATGTAAATTCTATTTATAATTTAAAAATTTAATTTCTTTCAAGTTTTCCTTACAGACTGTGGTCCCATTTTCTTTTCATCGAACCCATGTAAGTTCTATTAATGCTAATGGGAGTTTAGCCTGTATATCAAGGCAAGACAAAACCCTTTTATGCTGAACATTTAATTAAAGTTCTTTAAAGAGTTTCATGTGTGCCATAATTGTGCTTATGATTTTCATACCTAACAACTTAAAAACTTCGAGTGGAATAATAGAAAATATTTTGACTAGAAAATAAAAACGTTAAGAGTAAGTTGCCATTCTGACTAGAAAACAGAAACATCAAGAGTGTGCATGGAAGTTCACAAAAAACCCACATTCATGTAGCTACAAAATCAGGGCACAGAGGGTGATATAATTAATTTCTCAAGAGCTTTCTGCATTTCATTAGTGCAACACTCATCATAGGTTCTCCAAAACATCAGTTATGTCTTATGTCACTCTAACAGACTAGCTGCATTTGGGGCTCTTTGTTTTCAGCCTACTTCAATGACTTACACACTATATATTTTGTGATAAGCACCTTACATTTTTTTCTTCTAGAATGCTGTATCCTGATATGTGTCACATATCAGAGTTCTTAGCAACAGTGTGTGCACATGCACTGAGTGTTGTAGCAACCAGTGATAAGAATAATGTTGTAGCAACCAATGATAAGAATAAAATTATACTGGAAATAAGTATGCAGGACTGAATGACACCCAGAGGGTAACTGAGAAGGGACAGCTTGGCGATTCAGTAGGAGCTAAGCTATGCTTTGTGTGTTGTTCTTGTGAGGCTAGAATGGCTACTGTTAATCATGCTGAAATCAGTCTGAGAAACAATTCACCTGCCTATAGCCTACCTTCTGCTACTGCCTCATTTTTGGGCTGCAAGAGGGTTACAAGATGTCTGAGGTTTTCTGGAGTCCCTGATTTTGTCCTTGCTGCTTTCATACAAAGAACATTTAAGAATCTTCCAAAACATCTACTCAGATGAACATCTGCCGCATGATCTATGTTCAAGCGTCCCCAAACCATGTTAGAAGGGATGGTGTAGAATATGTGTTGGTAGACTGGCTGTGTAGTCCTCTGTGTAGAGGAGACCCAAGGATGGTCTTTAGCAGTATGCTATAAATAGCAATGCACTTCACATAACACACAGCAAACACTGCTATTTGGATAGTTTTACAGTTCAAAACAATCCAGCCAGATAGTTCCTAGGCTAGGAATTGAGGCACAGCTGACCTGCTAACAAAAGATCATATACCTGCACCCACTCAGTGATAACATAAGCTGGAATGAGGCATTTTGAAAACTGCAATGTGTGTGAGGAAATGCAAAGTGAGGATTAACTCACTTTGCAGATATGCAGTTTCATCATGCAGACACGATAAAGCCTCTTAGTGGATGAAACAGATTCATACTGCATAACTCCTAAAAGACCTTAAGGAGTGGCTGATGGAGGTATGAGAGCAAAGATGGCCATGTCCTAACAGCAGTAAAGTATAATGGGAGTCTGCAGAAAACAACGTAAGAATTAGAACTATCCTATGGCTACACAACATATCTGATCAAATGTCATTCAACTGCAGCTTTACTCACTGTTGTAGATGTCAATATATGAGAATCTGAAGCAATGGGTTATAAAAACACACAGTAGTTGACTGTGGTCCTCTATTTTCACTTAGAATTGGCATGTTAACTGGAATAACCATTTACTCTCACCGTGAGGATTCCCTCGCCCACCTGCTTACAAAGTAAAGGTTTAGCAGCACAAAGTATCTCCTCAGTGAGCAGGCTCAGTGGATGAGCAGCCCACACCACTATCTTATCACGTTTGAGCATCATGCTCTTAAAATTTGCAGATACTGAGAAGGATATTTGATATGTTAAATTGTTTATATCTACTGCAGGCAATTTTTAGCTACAGATTTACTCTAGAAACTTGACACAAAGTGAAGCCACAGGAAAGCTGGATGTTGACATTGACAGTAACAATATTGGTTCCAAAGTGGGAATAATCAAAATTATATATATCAATGTTATTTGACCAAGTGTTGTTTGACTGAATTCCCATGTGTCTGTTACAATGGGAAGCCTTTTTACCTCACTTGTAGTACATCACCACTTCCCAAGCCGAATGTCCAGTTATTTGTTTTCAGCCCTTTATGAATCAGTAGCTAATCTAAAAGCAAATATGTCCTTTAATTTTGTTTCTGTGTGAGTGCTGAGAAGCTAAATGTTGACCAGATATCTAACTGACAAAATTAATAACATTTTAAAACACTGACATAAGAGAAACGACTAGGAAACCATTAGGACATGTCCCTTAAGTATGATATGAAGGACAGAGGAGAAAGATAAACTGTTTGAGTTGCAGGAAACAGATCCAAACTCATCTCCTCACAGTGTATTGGCCCTATCTCTTCATGCAGGAAGGGTACATAAGAGGGATACATGAAGATTACAGGATCCATGATAAAAGAAGTTGCTAAAGAGATGCTCAGGCTTATCAGAATTACTAATATATCTTTTCATATCTCAGCAGTTAGTGATACATCTACAATTTTCTCCATAACTACTGCATTCACAAACCCATTGGCAAACCAAGGCCTTATTGTCTACAAATTAAATGCAGCCTTATGTTACATTTTGATAGAATCTCCAGGCAGGCTGAACTCTGCTGCACAGTCTACCCAGCCTTCACCATTGCACATAATCTCAGCCTCTATATAGGATTACTGCCATTTTATCCACTGTAAGAAAAGCAGAAAGCAAACCTCTCTTTTCACCATCATGCATACCATTTCCACTAACAAGGACAGTGTCTCCTTTTGAAGCTGGATTTACAGGTGCTACAGAGCCATTGTGCTGACTGCATGTCAGTCTCCAAGGAAACTAGTAGCATATATATTCTAGAAGCATCCCTAGAAGAAAAGAAGTATTATCAAAAGTATTCTCAGTATAACCTCTGCTATGAGTAGAAGCAGAGTTCAAGGTCTTTTCTTGAATGGCTGAAGGATGCTGTGTTCAAATAAAAGTCTCCTAAGGACATAATAGCAGGTCAAGCTGGGGATCTAGCTGTTGTACAGTCTCCAGCTCTGAAAGAGTCAGAAATTGAAAAATAATCTATTTAAAGCTTTGGAAAATCTTGGGGTTTTTTTCTTTTTATAATTCAACCTAATTTTATGTGGGCATCTCCTCTATATACTTTATTTTATCACTTTATCAGGTATATCACTTCCTGTAATGCATTGCCTTTTTGCTGCTATTACACTTCTCAGCCTAATCCATATCAGCTTACATATCTGTATTTTAAAGTTGATGCTCAACCTCTATCTAGATTTTTATATCACACATTTAAAGGACTGACAGAAGCACAAGATAGTGCATCTCAACCAGGGGGACTGCAGCCCTCTCTGCTCCCAGGAGCCAAGGAGATGGGTGCCCTATATCTAGGACACACATTCACTGTAGAGGAATGACTCTGCTGTTGGAAAAGATACTGCATAAAAATGTGCACTCCCGTGACCATTAAAAATCATGGCATTTTCAGCATATGTGAGGTAGAAGCAATGTCATACTTGAATTTTAAATGAAGAAATAAATTCCCCTTCCCTAATTCCCCTGCAAGTTCCCATCTGAATAGGATATGCTTTCCTTTCTTTTGTCTTAAACAAGTAAGGATTATTTGATCCTAGTGAAAGTTTTATCCAGGAAGAGGTGAACTAATCCAAATTTATAGTTTAAGTTACTAAAGCACTTTGGGGAACATGTGAAATTAATGGTATTTCATAATAAGATTTTCATTATTGTTGCTGCAGTACTGACTGTTAGAAACATAGTTGCTCAGTAGTGAAATTCATTTTCCCTTTCAGTGGCACAGTTGAGTATAACCAAACAAAAGACTACAGCAAACAAAGCAAGTAAAGAGCAGAAGAGTGCTGCAAATGATGGATACTTTTGTTCCCAGCTTGGATCCAAGTGGCCCATGCTAATTCCAAGCATTTTCACAAAATAATTTGATTTCATTTTTTGAAGAAGTTACAGTTTCATAACCCTCTCTGCCCAAGAATGTATCTCAACGGACACATATATATCTGCAAGAAAACAGGAAAACCAGAGAAGAAAGATTTAGGCATTAGCAAAGTTCAAATGTGAGTATCAACTCTGTAAATTAATGGCACTGGCTGGGTAAAGAAAAAGGTTAAAGAAATGAAACAACTGTAAGCTTGGTAACATGGCACAAAAGTTATATCTAATTTACAGTAAAGATTCTTTTACCAAATAACAATCATGCATACAACTTAACCTGGCTTATATTTTCTTCTCAGAACTGACAGTAGGACAAAACAGTATTGACAAGACCATCCTGCCAATACTTGTTCCCAAATCATCTACCTTGTGGGACACCATCTGCAGTTATCATTGCATTATTCTCCCATTATGGAATATGATTTAACATGACATTGTGCAACATGAGAATGTTTTCAAATCCCAATGCTACATTTTGTATTTCTTATTGAATTTGTCCTGCATTTGCCGTATCAATAGACCTTTGTTATTTGATGTTAAAACATTTGAGGTAAACACAGATATATTTTTCTATTGATTTCCACATCCCACGTGAAAACCAGATTAAATTTACAAGATTATACCAAATGTTAACACTTTGTGTGATATTATATGCTCAAAAACATGCATCCAAAGTAGACAGCAAAGACACATTGCCAGAGATATCATAGAAAAAAATCAAAAGCCTTTTCATCATGATTTTCAGTAGCTTTTATATTTTCCTTGAAAAACATTTTGCAATAGGTGATGAGGTTTTGATATTCATATACATAACAGCATCAATGTATAGTATTTTCCTTGATAGAAAACACAAGTCTATCTTAGCACCAGTAAATGCAGACAGGGAATCTAATATGCCCACTTAGAATCATGTCCAAGAGGGGAAAGCATAGAAGATCAGATATTCATAAGGGCTTAATCTAGTAGAATAGCAAATACATTCAGAGAAATTGCATATTTCTCCTCTATCTGAAAGGTGATCAAGCCATCAAATATCAAAGGAATAAAAGAGCAGTGTGCAAATTTACCAAACTGAAATTCTAAGATCTCTAGTGAGGGAGACAAATGGGGAATAGAAAGTAATTTTCACCACCTGGCAAGGATGCAGATTTATGTCAATATCTGAAAACCTGCTTGTAACAGTATGAAGAAATAAAGTGGTATTAGTAGTAGTATTCTCATTCTAAATCACTCACCAAAGTGAACAATACAAGTGATCTAAAGAACACAACAATAGTTAATTTTCAAAGCAGCAACAAAAAGGGTGTATGAAATTATCCCCATTAAGACCCATTAACGTTTTAAAATGCTGGAAGGCTTTATGCGGCGAAACATGAGAGATGTGCTTTTCAGATTGTAGTGATGAAAACATAATAAGAACAGATTTTGTCTTCTGCTATCATATGTAATATAATACTAGAGGGATAATTAGTGTTCCTTCAGGCATCTGACCATGTCGTATCCACCAGCCGGAATTTCTTTCAAGTGCAACAGAATATCCTTTTCTATTCATGTCCAAAAGATCTGAGAAAAACACAAATCATTCTGTAGGTGAGTTAACTTCTACTTAAGACATTGAGTTAATAATACTAGCCCTTCTCCATGCAGTTGCAAATTAAAGGAAAATTAATTTCTGTTGCAGTTCTGTTGCAGTTTAAACAACAAAGCCTTGATGCTTGGCCATGTATTGATACAGCACTGAAGCTGGAGTCCTAAGTGAAGAAACCCTCTGATCAGATAACCTAATCAAATGCATAAAAACACCTTTAAAGCTGCCAATATTGACAAATGTATCTTGATTATAATTTTAATTTTTTTATCGTAGAATTGAAATGAAAGAAGAAAATAGTTTTCACTGTTACAACCGCAGTTGTGCACAGCAGTCATAAAGCAGGGAGTATAAGGTTATGGATAATTTGACAATAATGTGAAATTACTTCAGGAGTTATGCCAGGTTCTTTTTTTATATTTTAGATCAGGTTATTTAGAGAACCAATTCTAATAATGGAGACATGCATATTAGTAATATAAAATTAATTATTTCTCTATTCACTAGAATAGCGGGCAATATTCTTTATATCTTAATTGCACAACATATCAAGCAATATGTCTAATACTTATACAAAAGGGAAATAAAAAGCTAAATCCTAGAAAAATTGGTGTAGTTGATAATGAACATCTGCTGACATCTATATAGATGCTTGGTTTTACTGACACTTCCCACTATAGTTGCTAAAAAAACTGACTCATCAATTATTTGGGCTGACACCATCACCATTTTGGATTTTTTGTTTCCTTATTTTGTGTTTAAAGGCTGACACCATCACCATTTTCAATTTTTTGTTTCCTTATTTTGTGTTTAATTACATAGATTACACATCCTGATCAAAATAATCTGCTAACTAAGTGCTATACTTATCGCTCCAAGAAATAGATGTTAAGGTGCTGAATGGCTTTCATTTTCAGAGGTTGGTAGGATGATCAAAGGATCAAATTACTTTTGAAATCAGCTGTTAATGCTCAAAGTAATCACTATTAAAATCAGACCATTACCTGGTACAAGTATTAATAATGAACAGAGTACCTCCTCTTCAACTTTGTGAAAGGCAAATTAGGTGCAGCCCATATAACCCAAGAAATAATTTCTGCCGCACCAAATTGAGTATGTTGTTCATTTAAGTAGGCTCAGAAGCACTCTTCCATTGGGAAACACTCTCAGAAAACAGGACTCTCTTCTCTACTTTTTGGATCCATCAAGACCATGCATGGAATAGCCTTTCTATTTCTGAATATATCTGAATAGAACAACTTCTGAAAACCAAACAAATGTGTAACACAAATGAAGATCAAACCAAATCTGCTGCTACATTTCCTTTTGCTTATATCCATTAATTTAACCTCTTTCCAATTCAGCCTCAAGCATCACCTTGGTGAGAGAAAAACACCTGATCCCGCCAACTTCACTACCCCAATTGAGTTGAAGAAGTCTGGCTTTTCATTTTTCCCCCCATGAACAAATGTATCAGTCGGTGATCAGCAAAGTTAGCAAACACAAGACTGCAAGCAGATGCACAATCTTCCATAGAGCTCAGAAAATACACTTTATGCCACACTTGCGTAGTAGTCACTTGCCCATACCAGCAGGTATAACAAATTGGATTTCAATAGATGAGCAAAGAAAAGAAAGGCTGATATCATCAGCATATAATTTCCACTTGTCAACAGAAATGGGATTGTATTCATGTGTTTGCAATGGGAAACCAATGTTCTCACCATTTAAGAGGCTGACTTACTATTCATGAATATGTGAGAATGAGAATTCCCTTTTTTTCCCCAGTTTTCCCCCAACACTGTCTGAATTTCAGTAACTCGAAATGGACTTCTTACATATATGTATATATTTATATCTTTTAAATCTGTCAGGATTGTTTTAAGTGAACATTTTAAAACATTTTATTCATTAGTTGAAATCTACAATTTCCTGACAGAAAACATCATATGACAAAAGACAACTCCTATTTGAAAAGACATGCTAATTAAAATGACAGTGTTACTATACCTCTGATGTAACATTAAAGCACAATGTTAAGATATTTCAGATCAATTGAGATGAAACCTTAGATGTCCCCATAAGCTTTTAAAGAAATGTAAAAGGAAAACCTAAGCATGTATAATGTTTCGGATTTCAAAAAGGATGTTTCTTCTAGATCACCACTTATGAGTGATCTAAAGTAGACAGGCCTCAATTTTTAATTGTATTTCTATTTCAGTATTTTTATAAAGTTATTCCCACTTCATATTTACTATTTATCTTCATTCTTAATGTTTAAATGCATTTCACTGCTCCCTTGTTACCTACAAGAAAAATACAGAAGAATAAAAGCTGTCACTATAAAAACTTCAGTAACCTCTCAATTTACTAACATTCACATCCTCAATTTTACACTTCATTAATGTTCCAGGTGGTGTTAATGGGACCTTCTGATGTGTGCACAGATACTGCATGGTTAGCTTTATTCCCTGACCTACACATGTTTGCAACTGTGGCCCAAGAAACATCTAACACAGATTAAGTACAAAAAAAGCTTTTGTTCCCAGATCACAAGCACCAGTCATGAAAAAAAAGGAGGAGAAAAAAAGGAGAGCTTTATAGCAATTTTTTTTTTCAAGGGTCTGGCAGTATCTTCCCCACTTGTTCAGGAAATGGAGACTTTTACTGGAATGAAATAAAATGTGGCGGTAGTTGAGACAGATGTATGACACCTGAGAGACTGTGATTGACCTGGGAAGTTGAATAGTTCCAATGACATCAGTGGTGGTTGGGCAGGGTGCTCATTGAGCATTCAGGGGGAGACAAAAGTTACAAAGCACAGGTCTCCCACATGCCAAGAAAGTACCTCACCTACTCCCTATGGGCTAGTGGTGGTTCAATCCTCTCTGCAGGTTTTATTATGTCACTAGAAGTTTAAGAGTTAAGTGATGCAAAAAATATTCATGCCAGTAGTACACTTCAGAAGTTACAAAACACTTCAAAAATCTATCCAGAAATCAAATACATACAGTTAGGAATGTACTGAACTGTTGATGACATGATCTATCCATTTTATCGCCATCAAAACCTGAATACTGCACTTTGTTTAATTACAAGGTATTTAAATTTGGTTTGCATTCCCTCTCTGTTAATAAGTCTAACCCAATAATTAGGTATTTTTTTTGCAAATAAAGAAACTGAGGCAAAAGGTTTACCTATCCAAGATACCCATAAGAGCTGTGAAAGAGTTGTCAACACAACTCTTCTATACCAACATGCCATTCTTACAAGTTTTCATCTCACAGAGTAACTCTTGTACAAGAAATGTATTTGAGATACCATATGACTATTTCCTTTCTGGCAAGATACATAACATACTCTTTCTTGCATCAAGGCATGAAGTACACCTGCCATTTTATTCAAATTAGCACATCATCATCCAAATTGTATTAATCCATCTGCCACTAAAATTTAGGGCTATATTATCAACATCATGCTATGTATGCAAATTCTTCCAACTTAAAATGATTCAATACTCATAGAAATATTAAAATATTAAGAATTACATTCAATGTGGCAGTGTTATGTACCTAATGTTCCACAGACCTCCCAGATATTTTCCTCAAAGCCTGAGAAATAGGATCAAAGACATATTTCACAGAGGAGCTGAGCAAGTAAAAAAAATCACAACTGGGTTTTTTTCAGCATGAAATCATAACTATCATTCCCACATCCAAAAGTTGCTCGATCAGGTAATTAATACAAAGGGTAACAATGTTTATAATAGCAGCAATAAAATCATGTGTTTTAAGAGAATCAGCTCTTGCTGTAGACTAGTCTCCTGAAACACTTAAAATTTATATTTGGCAACTGTCAAAGCTCAATAAAAAACCATCCTAAACTTTTACATATAAAATAAGTATGTATTCACAGGTGTTTTTTTACACCTGCATGTATCAGAATATGCATAAATATATTTTAATAATTCAACATAATTTTTTCAGGTATTGCATAGGGACCACATCTTTTTAATCATTGTGTGCATTGGAAGAAGGCAAAAAACCTCACTCCACATTTACAGTATGCATTCAAACATGTCTGGCTTCTAGTCAGAGAAGTGTAGGTCCTTATAATGGTATTGATATACAGATGGAGAACTTCAGCATGAATAAATGGAGGAATGCGACATTTTCCAAATGCATATGAATAGACAGGAAAGATTATGTTTTTTTCTCTGTAGAATAATTTCTGGAAGAAGTAAATATATGAGATAATTGGTAAACATTTGGGGCCTGACCTCTTCCTAGTAGAAGGTAATAGAATTAAGCCCAGGCTTATCACAGGTGACCTAAAGCTAAGTAATACTGTCCAAAGTAGACTTCCTCCTTTATTCACAGTGTTATCTGGTTGTCTCTGAGAACCAGATGCAGGTCCTGGCTGCCAAAACACAAGCATCTAGAGTAATTTTGGCTGCTGTAGATTAAATCTCCTTCCTCCCACTCCCTTCCCAAGGGGGCAAAGAATCCTCTATGCCCTGTGCTGTATTTGCCAGCCCTCTGCAGGCAGACTGGATACCAAAGCCATCCAACAAGGTACTAGCCCTGAGGTTTAAGCAAGTGACTCTTATCCTGGATGGGTGACTTGTGGAAAAACCAGCCCATGCTATGAGGAGCAACTCCTTGTAGCTAACTGCCAACTAGGAAGCTACAGCTGGCAGGGCTGAGAGTGCAGCCCAACCCCTACCTCCTGGGAAGTGCAGCTTGACAGAACAGCTGCCATTTCTGCCATTCTGTTGCTCCATGGTTGTTTTATAATTGGTCACATGAAATAATATTTATTTTTTTTAAGTTTTGTAAAAAAAAGACTAATTAGGTCTTTTTCATTTAAAATTACTGAAAATAATAGCCTAGGAAATTTGCTTCAATTGAATAGCCAAAGTCTGACATAGTGTCCAAGAAATAACTTTCTGCAGGCTGTAATCCTCATTTGGATTAAAACCACCATAAACCTCTCCACATTCCTGTGTGCTTATTCAGTGTTTTGAAATTAAGGTGTTATAAATTTTAGTAAAATATGAGTCAGTGAATAAATGCTGGGCTACTTGTTTCTTCCTCAGCATGTCTCAGTAACCAACTGCTGAGGTTTTGGGTTTTAAACTTTAACATATTAAGCATCAGTATGACATGACTTCTGGTTCCCTGCTGAAGTGTACTCCCTGCTTCCCAAAAAATCATTAGATACCATTGTAGCTCTCTCTATTATTGTAGGATTTTGCTGTCAACTGGGTAGAAAAAAGGAAATGAAAAAGCTCAGAGCCACCTATTGCTTCTCTAATTTTCATCAGTTGATCCCCAGTACCAAATACTTCTGATTGAATGAACTGGAAATCTGCAGAGCCGGTGCATTTTCCAAATTTAGGCCCAGGTTTTAATAGTTGTAATGAAATGCATAACTTCTGCTCTGCTGCAATAAACACTTAATGCACAGTTACTTTCCAAGGCTCCTGTTGTTAGGGATGATTACAACAGAAGGATTAAAGGAGTCAATTTTTTAAAAAGCTCTAAGAGTTCCTCAACAGGTCCATGTCTTACAATAAAGGACAAATTCAGATAAAAAATAGGTGTAAAAGGCATAGCATTGTGGCTTTCTATATATACACAGGCTTTCTAGTCTGTGCCTTTTATGCCACACACTCCAAAATCAAATTATGCCACTGCTTTGACCACAAGCCCCAGCAGATTTGTAACACATTATTCAAGTCCCCTAATGCTGATTCATTGTGAATTTTCTTCATTTGCTGCATGGATGTATCCTTAAACAGAGATCATATTGGCCTACCTTAAGCTAGACTGCATCTTACTCTAAAAGTAATCCCTGTGAAATCAGAACAATATGCATGAGATCATGAGTGCCAGGTATGATAGAAGGAAATTTGAGAAGGAGAAGAGATGGCATCAGCAGTGGAGGAGACATCCACAGCATGCTAGTCTAAATGGCAAAATTTATTCCACAAACAGGTCCTTTATAAAGCTTTGGAGGAGTTAGTATTTAATTAACAAGTCATTAAAAGGTTTTGCTAGCTCTTTTAGAAGTGTAACGAGCAGATAAAACAAAATTACCCAATAAGCAATTAAAACAAAACCTTAGGGATATATATAAAAATATTTTAGAGACAAAGGTTAAAAGCAACAGTTCAGGCACTACTTGTACTAAGACTAGAATTGAAACTAAATAATTGAAAGTTAAAATTGTAAGGCTGTTTCTGAGTACACAAATGAAAATGTCTGCTGTGTGGATTTAGCAGCACTGAGAATTATGGTTTTGGCATGTAAGGAGGGCAGAGAAGAGAATTTTGGAAAAGGGATGAAAGTTAGCCATGCACATCAAAGACTATGACCTGTGATTAAAAGAAGCTTTAAAGCCAGCAGACAAATGTGACTTGTTAGGGTAATCACAGATCAAATTTTTCTTACACCTGCACTTTTATAAAGACTTTCTACAGCACAGCAATGTCATCTTAAAACCTCATGTTTCATGTCCTGAGCAATCTGCTCTAAAGCCCTAAGAAGAGCTTTAATGATGAGCAGTCTTTGAAATGAAAGAATAAAATACATATTTTACAGCCTCCATAAAGTCATTGTGCTATAGTTTTTCTCACTACAAACTGGAAAATTTATTAACCAAAATACACCAAAGGTGCCTGTTCAGACAGAAAGCCAAAGAGCACATGGATATTAGACATTCTTTAAAAAAAAAAAAAAAATTTTTCCTATTAAATTATAAATGGCCCACATTTAAATTTTTTCCTATTAAATTATAAATGGCCCACATTGTAGCAAATATTATCATTTTCCTGTCATCTCCTCTCTCCTGTCACACTGTGTTTTACCAGACTATTCAGTTTCATGAAGCAAGGAATCATCTACATTATACATATGCATGTGATGACTTTGTTCTGTTTTTCAATAATACTCTTTTCAGTGATGCCTCGTGTGTGCTGATTTTGGCTGCAATAGAGTTAGTTTTCGTCACAGTAGTGGGTATGGGACTATGTTTTAGATTTGTGATGAACACAGTGTTGATAATGCAGAGACGTTTTTGTTATTGCTGAGCAGCACTTAGAGCCAAGACCTTTTCTGCTTCCTGTAACACCTCAGCAGTAAGGAGGCTGTGGGTGTGAAAGCAGATGGGAGGAGACACAGGCAGGACAGCTGACTCCAACTGACCAAAGAGGTATCTCAAACCGAATGGCATCATGCTCAGCACATAAAGACATTTGTCTTCCAAGTCGCTGTTACTGTGATGGAGCCTTGGTTACCCAGGGATGGCTGAACACCTGCCTGCCCATGGGAAGTGTTGAATAAATTCCTTGTTTTGCTTTGCTTGTGTAAGTGGCTTTTGCTTTACCTGTTAAACTGTCTTTATCTCAGTC
Source organism: Acanthisitta chloris (assembly GCF_000695815.1). NCBI lineage: Eukaryota > Metazoa > Chordata > Aves > Passeriformes > Acanthisittidae > Acanthisitta > Acanthisitta chloris. Next base: position 40,603 of record NW_008673345.1, read on the forward strand.
CATGAGTTTTCTCACTTTTACTATTTCTGTAACACAAGACTATAGTGACTCCTCATGATAAGTTATTGTTATTTTGTTATTAAGAGCGATCTCTGAATATTCATTAAAAGCAGCTTTTAAAAAAAACCGAAACCTCGGTGACACATTTTTAACAAAATACTGCGAGTTAGCATTGTTTTCTATTTTACACATTTTTGAATGCACAGCTGCTCATCTGAACCTTTATAATGATTTTGTAGCGTCAGCATGAGATGGAGGCAATGCTACTGATGTCGTTAGTGAACTGGATTTCTCTGGAGAAACTGGTCACTGCAATCTGCAAAGCATAAGACCTAAGTAAGGCCTTTAGCAGGTATCTGAAGGGTCTTTTTATTCTTCTCTGTGCATGAAATGTATCTGTTTCTAAACACAGACTCTAAATCTGAACGAAACAAAGCATGCCTAAAGAAAGAGAAAATTCTGGTTGCAACCAGATTCACTGCTTGTATAGGCTAACAGAGCCCCCTTGAAGTCAACAGAGTTTATTCCATACATGATATATTTCTGATATTTAGCCAAATTATTCTCTCCGCACACCATGGAAGGAACTGAGCAGAAGACTATTGCCACTGCAGTGTCTGTGGTTTTATTCTCTTTTGGCTCATCAGCCTGACAGAATTCCAGAGCTTCAGATAAGAGATGTTGGAGACTTCTCTTCCTTTGTACAAGAGCAAATGCCTGCTATTTGCAGCCAGAATCCACTCATTTCCATTTCATGCTACACCATTATTCATAAATCACCTGCCACAAACAGCACATATTATGGTGTGTGGACAAAGTTCCATTCTTTCAATCTCATTGTAACAGCAACTTGGGATAAAAATTATAGGAAAAGTGCTATATAAATGGCTCTGTTTATGGTTCTTACGGTACTTTAAGACAAAATTTAAAAATAAAGTTCCAAAGATCAAAACCAGTAAACAGCTGAAGTTACCAAGGGAGGTGAAAGTTTCAAAGTTCTTTCCTTGCGTAAAGTCAGTACATTGAAATTACATGTTTGAAGATTGTTTTTTAATAATTTCCTTGCAATGTATCATAGTATTATCTTTAACAAGTTGCTGGTTTTTCCTGCTGCTTGTAGCATAACTTAATTTTTTCCAGAAGTCTTTGTTTCCTTTCCTTCAGACAGTATTTTCTCCTTGTCAATTGCATTTTCATCCAATGAAAATGTTAAAAAAATCAAGTTTACATTTGGGACCACTGGCAACAGGGAAAAAAAATCTGTCAAAGGAAACCTGCCAATGTAGAAGAAGATAATAAGACTTGATTCATCCAGTCTTATTCTCTCCAAATTCTATAAGTTAGGTGGAAGCATGACATGAATTAAAATTGAACAATTAAATCCTCCTATTTAAATCTCCAAGGAACAGACACTAGATCTATTGCCATAACATCTGCAGATTAATAGTACAATAATATTTCCGACTAAAAGAACTCCCATCTCTTAGGATCTCAGGGAACATCCATTTGCTAGCTCACTAGGCCTAGACCTGTAATGCCACTTCACTCCTGTCTGATGTTCAGTCATTTAGCACAGGGAGCTGAACAGACCTATTACAAACCTCAAACCTGTTGCATGTCTTGTGCCTCTTCAGCTGTACAATTTTATCCATCAGCTCAAATTTAAAATCTGCAGACTGCTTTCACTACAGCAATCAAGAAACTGAAGACAAAACATAAAAAGCATCATCTAATGCTGCTACTATTTTACAAGATCTAGTATGGCTAAACCTCAACTTAATCTAAACAATGTCAATTTTCAAAACACATTGTTTAGAGATGGTGGAGGAGCAGCACCAATGGAGAGAGTAATAGAGAGAACTGGCAATAGTACCACAAAGCAATACTGTCACCCCTGCTTAGATGCACTTCAAAGCATCCACAGGAGCCAAGAAAAACAGCATTCCAGCTGATCTCATGATCCTCTCTATGCACACTTACCATGGTTTCAAAAACCTAAATCATCGTATTTTAGAATTTTACCAAATTGGCTAAATGTTATGCAAACTCTGTATACTTACAGTACCATGTATTGATAGAAGGTTAATCCCTACTTAATGTTTCTGTAGTAGATTCAATATATCAAGAAAACTCTTGAGGTAGTACCCTCCCTGCTTTGCCAGCTCCTAGGGTGACACTCAATTACTTTAGGTCTTTGTTACCCAGCAAATGGAAAGGATGGAAATTAAAGCTGCACTCCAATTAGATATAAAAGTAATTACAATTTATTAAATTATTGCAGACCACACAGTTCTTGTGAAGCTACTTCTGAAAAGTGTGTCTTACTAAATCTCTTAACATATATTGACTTTGCCAGCTTTAGCCCACATGGCAGCTCTTCCATTCAGTAACCAAACTGTTTCATGTAGAGATTAACCCAGTGATCCCACACTTGAAAGGAATCGCTGCAGGACTTCATTCATATTCTAACACCAGCATTCTGTTGGGAAAGGCTAATTAGTCCACAGTAATAGCACAGTTGATGAAACCTGAAACCTGAAGGAAATGCTTAAAGATGGTTCTGCTAAGGTGCTTCAGTCAAAGCTGCAAATTTTATATACGTGCTATAAATATCATGTTATCCTATAGGATCAGCAAAATTATGGGAAATGGATAGTTAAATGATTAGCTGGATATTATATTCAAAAGTGGTTGCTAAATAAGTCACTTTTGGTATAGCATTTGTGTTATAACACTGACCTCCATGTAAGATGAAACAGCCTGCAACAGCTAACAAGGATTTATTTTTTTTTATGGCAAATTACATTGACGAAGAAATTTTTTCTTTACCTTATCCTTGAAAGGCTAAAGATTCTTCAAAAAGCTTCAAAATTGCAAGAACCATTTCACGAGAATACAGTCCTCATATGAGCTTCTATTTTTGATTTATAACTTTAAAAGAAGGATGCAAGTTCTGAGTGAACATAATTGTAAATTTGCTCTTTGAACTCATGTAGCAGTGAATAATTGTTGGAACTATTTGTTATACACTTTTTGCAAAATACAATTTAAAATACATTCACAGATTATTAAAATTCCTAATATTACAGATTTGGGCCACAAGCTTGGAGAGAATTACTAAGGTACCTAATTTTGCACAAACAAGTAATCTCAGCAAATGCAAATTTCCACCTGAAAAGATAATTATACTTAATTTGGGGACCTAATGCAACACAAAACCGCTCCTTTATTATTCTTAATATTTTAGAAAATTGATTCTGACTACTTTTATTTGCCAATTTTTGCCCTTGACAGTAACCTGGATAGATTTCAGTTTGGATTTTCCCTATGCCACATTTCCCCCTTGCTAGCATAACACAGAGAATTAAACCCAAAAGTCATCTGCATTGAACAACCAGTTCCAGAACATTGTCAGGGAGCCAAATTTCTCAAAATATTACTGGAAAGAGAGATTTCTCCAGGATACAGTTTAGAATGCCATAGGTGAGATAGTGGGAGTATTCTCAGGTGGTAAACACCCAAGTAACTTTGGCACTCATCACTGGCAGAGGTCTTATAAATCTGCATTTCTCAAAGTGAGACTCCTAACTGTGCATAGAAGCAAGAAATTTTAAGAGGCTAAAAGTCCATGCTCAGGCACTGGAAATGCATCTGTCCTGAATAGTCTCTCCTTTCTGGGCTCGTGGACAGACAGAAAAAGAATTTCAAATGTTATCCTGCATTTAAAGAGACCTTCTGCAATTTAATTCTGAAGTGACTAATCAAATAATTGTGTATAATCAAGCAATACCATGTTTCTCTTAAATCATTCACAGGAGAAACAGGACAAACTTGTTTACACCCCTGACTTTTTGTCAAGAGCAGCTACAAATAACTGCATCAGAACCTGTGCCACAACTTTCCAGTGAGCGAGAAACATTTGTCAGAGAAATAGGCTACCTGAAGATCACTGCACCTCCCTTCTCTCCCTCACATTTGCTTCCCTGTTAAGGACAGTTTTAGTTTAAGTTCAGTCTGAAAATGAAATTCTGCGTAAAACTCAGAAGATGAGAAGAAATGTGACTGATGCCAGAGAGACTGTTTGCCGAATCAGTGATTTTCACACAGCTCTGAACAAGCACAAGAAGCTTGTCCAGTGGCACCATACTGTTGTCTTTACTTGAGCGGAAATTATTTGGCTGTCTGAAATGAGTGTACAAGCCAGAAGAAACAGCTTTCTGTGAATAATTTCAAATTAAACATTCTTCTTTTCACCAGGTCAAGCTGCAGAGATCATACCAACTTATTCTTGCATTTGAAAAGCTAGTACAAATGCTTAGATGCAGCAGTTAAATTTTTGTATGGGGCCCTAAAATACAAAGGGACTATGAGATGAGGAGCAGCAATGTAAAACAAGATCTCGTATTCCAAGAACTAAAGAAAACAGCACTTGAAAAATAACACTGTGTGCTTGCTGTAAGCCTGACAAGATTTGACTTTACACTGGAAAAAAATTAAGAATATTGCATTCTTCTAGGTGATTAAAGTGATGCTAGGAAGTGGAAGCTGATGATATGGTTGTAGAGAAAAATCTCATTGAAATCCTGTCTTCTGTAGAAAGGCCTAGATAACCAGGCCAAGTTCATAAAATTAGTGAATAATAAATAAATGCCTCAAAGTAGATAATTGCCTTATTTCTGTTCTGAAACAGTGCACTCAGCTACATTGTCTTTAAAATAACATTTAAATAATCATTCTAGAAACCCTGAAAATAAACAAATACTATTTATCTCTTCTCCAAAGCAGGAAATTGAAGTAATGAGATTAAAATATTTTTCCAAAGCTACAATTCAAGCCATTTGTAAATAGGATTACATCTCAAGATCCTAGAGCAGCATTCTGCACACTAGAATATATGAACTCTTTATTAAGCTTTGGGGAATACTTTCTTAAAACAAGAATTTAAAAAAAATCACTTTGACTAAATCTGTTAGACTGTAAATGTAGTAGTAAGAACAATCAATACAGCTTACTGATGGAAAGGATTATATGTTGATTCAAAAATCTGATTAGATGGCTGCACACACTGTAGACCAAAGAAACATTCATACAAATAGGAGTGCAGGGGTAGGTGCACAGATTATTCTGCATAGCATCAAATGCAGCACTTGGTTTCACTTGGGCAGGCTTTGATTCCGTGGGTAACCTCAAAACAGTAAAAACTGGGCTTTTTTTTTCCTTCCAGTTTTTCTTGATTTGTAGTTCTGATTCACTGTAATCCAGAATTTAATATTAGTTACAGGCAGAAAATGAGAGGAAGAGACAGATGCTTATCAGGGTGTTCTGAGGCTTAATTAATATTTGCAAAGCTCTTTGAGCTTCTTTGATGAAAGAAGCCACAGAGGACAAACTGCTCACTTTTTTATTATCATTATTATTATTATTAATTAGTTTTCCATTGAATTAACTGTGTCAATATATGAATTGTTGAACCCACTTACTTGAACAATTGTTGTACTGTGCTCTTTACAAGCTGCATTGTGTTGATTGAGAATACAGGAGGAAATAAAACAGAAGATAAATAAGTCTACTTATGAGTTACTGACACAAGTTTGACACAAGCATTTTGTCCACTGATCTGGAAAAAGAATTGTTGCCATAGCAATGATTACACCCAATTGTACTGAGTATTTCCTTAGCTACTGATATAACTGTGCTTTTAAACACTGAGCTTCTATATGCTTGCTTATAGTTTGAAAAAAAAAACCAAAAAAGTTTCTTTTGGAAGTTTACTTAGGTATCATAGTTTTTACTCTCTTTTACTCTCTAATCTCACCAAGAAACATCCCATGGGGAAGCATGACTAGGTGCTGTTTGTTGGGTGTCCCAGCATCCCTTCTCATGTCTCTGCTCATTCATGATGCAATTGTGAAATATTTATTGCCCCTGTATGGAAACTGAGTCTCTGCTGTCTTTGATAGGGGGCAGATGTTCAAGCAAAGTAGATTTTTATCACTAATCACCATCTAAACCTCCATAAATAAACTGAATCATTTAGAAGAAAATCCATAGCTAGAATTCATTTGCAATTCAGTCAGCTTTGACTCCATATTTAAAAGTAAGGGTTACTTGTTTGCCTGTCCACATACTTCATTTTTAATACTTCTTTGCACCCTTACTCTTTTGTGTAAAGACAGAAATGTTAGTTAAAAATATTAATTTAAAAAGTCTCCCTCATTATTTCTCTTTTCCCATCAAAACATAAATCAACTTCACCACAATTAAAAATATTAATTTTAAAAGTCTCCCTGATTATTTCTCTTTTCTCATCAAAACATAAATCAACTTCACCACAGCTAAGCTCATTTTGAAGTCTGTGGGAAATAAATATTTTTAGCTCACTCCTATTATATGTAACTTCGGAAATCTGAAATTACTCTGATTCTCTATAAATGTATTTTTGACACATTTATTACTGTTTTCTATTTCTGCTGAAGTTAAAATCCTGGTTGTCAGCTTATGTAAATCAGCATGGTTCCAGTGAAAGTTCATCTTCCACCACCTAAGAATCAGGTTTCTGCAAAACAAATTTGAAAATTTTTAACTTTGCGCAATTGACTAGCAAGAGAAAACTTCTACCTACTGTGCATAGGGATATTCAAAGGCTGAATTCCCATTTAGAAAAACCATGGCTATATATTTTAGGAAGTGTGCATTGATTTATTTCCTCGGTCAAGGATATTGAAGAGCACAGACTCTATGGAGAAAACTGTTTTTTCAAGGGTCACCACAGCAGCCTCTCTTCTGCCAATCATTTACTTCTATCAGTCACTACTACTGCAGTCAATTCTGTACACAAGACAGTTACCCTGTTAGACACTAAGTTTGCCTCCATTGCAGAGATTTGTTTATAGCTCACACTATCCTCTCTTTCTCTTCCACCCCATTTATGCCAGAAACAAGCTGCATTATTTTTTGTTTTGTAAGGACGTCTTTTAGTTTTCACTCAGTCTTTAACAAGGTTATTCTCCCATTAAGAATGTTTTGCCACCAACAGATTTGACCGCTGGAACATACTCATTTTTTACTTTAATGCAGTTTTGAAAAAGGAAGGCAAAGCTAAAATCATTATTATGAAAATTAGACTAGCATTTGGAAGGAAAAGACAAGCTCTTTCATAGCAAACAAAGAGATTTGTAATAACACATCCCAACAGTCAGCCAAGTGCTTTGATTTTTTGTAAGCAGTCATTTTCTTTTATTTATAAATTTGGGATTATAATGAAACATGGCTATTGAGTAGGTTACATTTTTTAAAAGAGCTGCCAAGAGGAATGGCAGTGAGAGTAGTGGAAGCTACTTTGTGAAATGAATAAACACCGTGGAGAATAAATAGAATCTTTATTCTCTTGAAGTTTGCATGAAACTTGGAAACTAAGGGAATACCTATCATTCCAGGCTGGAGAGCTCTGTGGTGCTCTCCAAGCCAGTCTGCCCATAGAGCTCAAGCACAGATTCCAATACAGATACATATCCTGCAGTTAACAGCTTTCCTTAGCAAAACATGAACACTGACTTATTGGCACATGGTTCAGTGGGCTGCTGAGCTCAGACACAGGGACATGCTGACACATGGCTCACACATTCAAGGGTTTACTTTGCCAATTTTACCTCAGAAATGCTTTCAAGCATTTGCATTGCATTATAGACACATTAGGAGGTTTAAGACTGTTACGTGCCTTGTTCACACTGATTTCGTAAGTCACTTTGACTTCCTGGATTTTCAAGGAAAATCCATTAGGACCAATCTCATTTGTTTCTTTCCACTGACTACCAAAGGTGATAAATCATTCTATAAAATGTTCCTCAGTTTTATTACATAGCATGTTTTATGACTGCAATAATTGCAAGATTTAGTTCTTTAATCTTCAACACATCATCTCAATGAATTCACTTTATTGGATACATCGAGGGACTAAACTGCTTTTGTATTGAAAAACGCTGAAAGGTATCTGAATAGACTCGAAATATCAAATCTTATTACATAATTGGAGATAACATAATAATAGCTACACTATTCAAAAATACATCCCATTAGAATGTTTTCATTTTCTAAGTGAAGGATGAGGGCAAACATATATCTTAATTAACCATTTGATCATGTCTTTATAGGTCTTACTGCTTTAAAGCCTAACACCAGCATCTCTAACTATTAAAAACGTGGGCAAACAAGATTCTTGAGGCTGCTGGTGCTTTTAATCCCTGAAAGCTGGATGGGGCAATCCTCAAAGATCCTTACCAAATAGAAATAGAAATACCACACTTAGAACTTAAAGCAAAAATTTTCACCAAATTGCAGACTTCTGGCTCCTGTCCAAGTAATGTTGCCTCAGCATATTTCTCAAACCCTGTGTCTGTTCTCAGCATCTGATGATATCATCTGACCTTTTCTTCTATTCTCCCTCTCTGAGGGTATGTTCATATTGGGACTTGAATATACTACTGAACTGGATCTGATATTTAGTTCTGAACTAGTAGTCTTAGAGAAGAGAATCTGCACTGACTGACCCAAAATGGATGACCATGTCTCATTAGAGAGGTTTACATATAAAATGTATCAAAATTTGCTGAAAACGCACAGTCAATTACTCTAGCTCAAGTAATATGATTCTGTACTTAATCTACTTGTTTTCTCAAAGACATTAAACACATGTCCATCTTTATGTACAGGACTAATATTTACTGTGATGTCATTTCCCAGTGCTTAATAGATTTGCTGAAAATACTGCAGACTTAGGGCTTGGTATTCCCAGCAATGCAAGGAGCTGACAGGAGTGACCCCTTACAATTAGGCCAGTTGCCTACATAGACTACTGTTTTGGAAAGTGGTCAATGAATGATGTCAGAGAAAAATTCCTAAACCAGACATACAGGTTTTTTCCCTAGTGTGTCTCTTCACTTACAAATCTGCATTTCAGGAACTGCTGCAGGAAAAAGTGATACATCTACATTTAAGAGCAAGATGACTTTCTGTACCTATTGTAGCACATATAGTTTGTGTCTTGTTGCTATTTGCTATATTACTATTCAAATTACTGTAAGGTTTTCTTTCATGCTGGTGTCTTAGATACTGCCACTTTTGCAATTACCAACAAAATGCTTGGATGGCATAAGTATAAACATTTCAATCTCTTCCACTGATTCCTACATTTTCAAATGCTTCGAAACAAATCTGAGCTTAGTAATAAAAGCTAGAAGAAAAGAAAATGAAATAACAACTTAACTATGGAAACTTAAAGTACTTTGATTTTTTTTTCACTTTCAAAGTGAAAAAATACCATTTCATACCACTTCCATATTTAGACACTTCCATATTGTCGTGGTTTAACCTCAGCCAGTATACCACTTCCATATTTAGGCACTTCCATATTTAGACACTCAGAAACCCAAATTATTTTCATTGTTGTGTGAATTTTGTTGGTAATTTGTATTACACCAAATATTGGCTGGCTTGGCCAAATGGAAATTTTTTTCACTGCCTTTGCTTAATTTGAGTAATTAAAATGCATATTTGGCTCTCTCCCCCTTTATCTCTCTAAGGGGCTTTTTGTCTAACTAAATCAGCTTTCCTGATGTTCTGTAGAAAAAATAACTTCATGGAAATCACATTCTCTGAAGTAGTCTTATGTTGACAGATTTACTCTTATTTCATTGGGTCTAAACACATTATTCCTTTAGAGATGCTAAGCATATCGTTTCATAGGCCATTTACCTTTATAGTTATGGACATTTTAGGACTATCAAAGTATTAAAAAATACTAGATCTTAAGCTTTATGCACTGTAAGTCTGAAGATAAATAAATAAGCTGAATGAGTCCACATCTCTGCAGACTCTACAAGGCATGTAGTGCAGCATGAGGTCATATAAAGATTTTATTAGCACAAATTTAGAACAACCTCATTAATTCTGAGTGATGAAGCCCAAAAATGAATTATGTCTGTCACACTGTGAAGACCTGTACAATGCCAGTAAAGGGTATTAGAGGAAATTTTTGCAGAAATGGATAAACCTGATTAATATTGTTTTCTTGATAACCCTCTGCACACAACATTGATGCCTTAAAGTCAAAAAATAACAACAAATCTCATACATCCAGTGGAGATGGGCAGATATCTGCAACTTTTCAATATCTGAAGGGCCGACAAGTGAGCCAGAGAGGGACTATGTTAGGAACTGCAATGACAGGACAAGGGGAAATGTGTTTAAACTGAAGGAGGGGAAGTCTAGGTTGGATGTGAGGAAAAGGTTTTTTGCTCTAAGGGTAGTGAGACACTGGAGCAGATTGCCCAGGGCTACCCTGACCCTGGTGGTGTTCAAGGCCAGGCTGGATGAAGCCTTGAGCAACCTGATCCAGTGAGGAGGTGTCCCTGCCCAGGGCAGGGGGTGGGACGAGATGATCTGTAAGGTCCATTCCAAATCCTCAGTTCTATGATTCTATGATACATCACAGTCTGACTTCTTTAATTTTGTAGTAACATTTTTATGAATGAGTGAAATACTAGTTTTCTAATGGCATTTTACTAAAAAAGCAGGTAAGTGTATTCTATGTCTAGGGCAGCAAAATTTCTCAGTACTGTTGCAAAGCAGGTGCATGAACCTTGCATAATTCTGTCTACATATTGTGCTCCAAGGAAAACCCAAAAGACATATCAACACTGCATTCACTTCTGTGTCTATAACTTAGCAGATATGTCAGAGCTGCTAGTTGAGATGACACCAGCAACATAGCCACAGCAGCACAGGAGATGATCTCACCATAGGGTGACTTGCATTGAATGTTCCTGTGGCAACAGCTTAGTATAGATGAGTAAGTTTAAAGCCAACTTCAAAATATGTACAAAAGTGCAGAGCATCACTTCACACTTGTCACTCTTGGTTGTCCAGATGGTAACAGAAGCCAAAAATTTATAACCGACCAAAACCAGAACCAATTCTCTAGCACATGATCTGTCACATGACAACAACACCATGACAGTGATCTACATTTCTGTCTTCACCAAGACACATTAGATAAGAAACTCTACTTCCACAGAAGCTACAGGGCATCCTGCTGCAAGCCTTTCTGCTAAAAATCACAGCGTGCCTCTATTCCATTTTCTACATAGGGGAGTAAAAAAAAAAATTCCAACTGTAAGTTTAGAGTAAGGTCAGTAATTTTAAAGCCTTCAAACTGGCATGGGTCAAACTATCTCACCATTCCTTTTGTCATCCATTACACTTTCTGGAAGTGGTTATCATCTAAAGTACTACGGTGAACATTCCCCTGAGAGGCATTCTCCAGAGCAGAGGGCTGGCTGCTCTCCATCAAAGCCCACAGCTATGAAATATACTACTATTGCAGAGCACAATGAGCTGGAGTCTTCACTGAAGTCTTAGGGTAAAATTAATCTTTTTAAACAGAAATTTATCCATTAAATCACCAGCCTGATAACCCAGTTTTCTCCTAGAAACAAAATAAATTAATCCTATTTGAAGGAGCATTTTAAGAGTAAACAAAAAAAACCAAAAAAAAAGCATGAGAAACGCATTTCCTTTTTTTTACTTATGTCATTTTCAATATAGATGGAGCTCACAGAAATACTTGCAGTTAATAATAACAATGCACTTCTCAATGTAACTATCTTGTAGTTGATCTTATTACGCCATACTTTAAATATGTGAGATTAAACTCTAACTTTGAATGTCATTTAAAAAACAGTTTCAGAAAAAGAATTCATTCATTTTTGGAAAAAGGGCATTTTTCAAATGTAGAAAATAAAACAGTTATGAGAGGGTTTAACAACTTGCAATGGGATTTTGCAAAGTTTGGTAGTAACTTGATTTTTAGGGTACTGCACTGGAGGTAGAATATGCTTTCTAGCAATCAGAGCTGACTGAACTGCAAGGTTCTGAATTATTATCTGTGCATGCTCTTAAAAGGCAACATCAAAATCCCCTAAAAATTTAATCTATACTGAGCAACCTCTTTCCTTCCATAAACATGTCTAACTATAATTTCTTCATTTTTGTGTTTTGCATTGGAAAAAATTATGATCCTGGTAAGCAGCCACTACATAATCATATAGGAGAAATATGGCTTTTAAATTTCTTACAGAGAAAGAACCTTACATGAATAAGAAATGCAGCTTATTTAGATTACATCTGTAGTCTAGCTCGTTAAAACAGATCAGAGGTTTTCCCTTATTCAGAGCAAATCAGGTAATAAAAATAGGTACTGTCACTTTTCACTTATCTAGCAATGCAATTTACCTCTCCAAAGCCTTCAAGCTATTTTCATTATTAACAAACTAGCTCAATGTTACTGCAGATGTACAGGTGCTCTATCAGTTTTTCATTTGGTTGGGTTTTTTTTAATATTTGTCTTCAGATGCAGAGCTGATATCAAACTACTGCTTATTTAAAATATAGGACCAGAATAGAGAAATTGAATATGCATCTGAATTTCTCTCTATTCCCAGGTTTTACGACTACTGGTTTGATTTAAGCCAGCTAATAGTTTGTTATTTTAAAGGAAAAATCCCACTGTAACCAGAAAATTACATCTTTACTAATTATATAATCTTTCCTCTTTATATTGTAACTGCCAGAAACTTCATCCAGTGGTGCAAAATACGGCTCTACTGCCTATGGCAGTATAGATTTTAAGGGCACTTCTGAGAATTATAAATATTTGTGTGGACTATAAGTCTGGGTCATCTAGCCTGGAGAAGGATTTGTGTGGTGGATAAGGCCACCATTGAGTATACCCCCAGTCATCCTGTCCCTCAGAAGGAAAGTGAGGGAGTTCTGATCTATTGCAATTCCTGGATTTCTCAGGCACAGTGGGGAAAGAAAGGAGGCTCGTCTCCATAAACATTTTATTTACTGCCCTGGGAAAAAAATGCTTCCCTGTTAGAAATTGATTTAAAAGTGTATCAGGAGATTTTAAAGAGAAAGAGCTGCAAAGAACTCACTGCTGTTACAAGCTTTATTGTGAGCTATATTGTAGTGCTACAATTCAATAATAGTTGGAGATACTATGCTGGTTTGAGGCATAAATTTCCTGTAGTGGTCTCCTGTTCAGTGCTTAGGTCAGGATCATGAAAGTCAGACATTCAATAAACAGTTATTATAAAAGTATTAGCCTTCCTGGGTCTCAAAAAGAAGAGAAAAACAAGTCTAAACTATAAGTTATTTTCCTGGCTTAGTAAATCAAAGACAGGGTTTTGGCTCAGCAAGATATTCCACATATAATCTGCTCCAGTCTTGTGATTGTCCTTTTGTCAACTTTTACTATAAAAGTTGCAGCAAACACATTTGCTAGCACAGGTATATGCAAAGTTTTGCCATTTATCTTTAAACACAATAGCACTGATTTACTCTGTCAAGAATAGGCAGCATAGACTATAACGGAGGGAATTTGAGTCTCACTCTGGGGAAAGTTTGCTGATGCTATTCCCACTGTCACCTTCAAAATACCACCAAAAGGAAAGTTCTTTTACAAGTTATATCTATACTGGACACTCCCCTTTGGGGTGCAGGGCTTACTGGCTGGATTGGGGTACCTGGTGTCCTACTTCCTGGCAGATGGGCAGGTCACTCTCTGTTCTGTGATGCACGTTGAGTCCAAGCCAGACCCAGTTCAGGCTGCAGCTGCTGGGCTGGTGCAGAGACTTCTGACACCATTCCATGGAGGGCAGACACAAGGAGCCAATGAAAGGTATGGACTTTCAACACTGTTTGGGAAGCCAGAAACAGAATCACAGTAAATCTAGGAGCCATATAATCCTGTCATTGTGACTCTGCTCCCAAGAAATTTCATATGATCTGAGTGGCTGCTCAGTGCTTTCAGTTTAAGCAACGGCTGTCTGGGTCTGTGTATTAGGTGCTGGATGGGGACTAAGAAGCAACAAGCACATTTCTGGTACACCTGACTAGCTCTATGACCTTGGCAAGAAACTTCATTTTACATACGTTTGATAGCCTACATTTTTGTCCATTTGGACTCTTTAGACTATTAACTCTTTAAGCTGGGGCTGCTCCAGTAAGCTGAATGATTTTTAACATGTGGTACTATGTATAAAGCACTTCCTAGAGGTTTGCTGAACTAATAGATAGCCAAGGTAACAGCATTATATCATGAACACTAAAATATTTTAAGCAACAAAATATTTACATTTTAGAACCCACTCCAATCTTCCATATTAGTTTCAAACTCTCCCACTCAATAAGAAAAATGTCCATAGCTCTTGAATGACTCCTTTTACTGTTTCTGAACATTGAGAATGGTTGTTCTGTCCTTGAATACACTTAAAATCTACACAGAAGGGTAAATATTTAGTTCAGTGCATGGGGATTTAGCTGTGTGATTTCCATTTGCATTAATAAATACAAATATTTATAGTATATTTCTCCCAGAATATTTGTGCTCAGATTTGGTGGAATAAGAGAGTCATGGGGAATTAAAGTATCAAAACAGTACTCCTTCCATCAAGGATACTTTCCAATATCTAATGCAAATAAATGTACCACATGAAAGATCTTAGCCTAAGAGTGCCCTACAGTGCTCTACAATAAAAACATCTCTTAGTATTAAACCAGTAATATAAGAAGTAACAAAGAGAGGAAAGAAGAAATTTCTGTACCATACAAGATCCCTTTTCCATTCGCTTTCAGACTAGACCAAAACTTTGCAGGAACTGCAATACAACCAACATACCTGAGCTAGTTTTAAAGTAGCTAGCTCAGGTACCAATGGCAATGTATCCATGACAACACTGAATTCAGCAAGGATAAATTTGTCCTGTACAACCTAATGTCACACTAGTAGTATCCAGCATTCTTAGCAGTTTCTGAAGTCACATACATGACTGCACTGCAGCACAACTTAAATATCCTTAGCAGGAAATCTTCTTAGCCTGTTCTGGATGTCCATGTTTCAAGAGTTCCCTTTTTAAGGGAAAAGACAAAAAATAGCATCAATTAAAAAAAAAATGTATTACCTAACTAAGTGCGTAATAATGAAAAAGCTCAGACACTTGAAAGATCAGTTCAACATTTTAACACAGCCACAAGTGACAACACTATCTGAATCCTGTATGAGTACACTGAGTGGTGGCTCTGTCACTTGTTCACTTCACAGTTCTCAACAGCAGCAACACTTCCTGCCCCACTGTGTTGTAGTGTTGGTTTTGGTGCCAGCACATTTATGTTTAGTGCTGAGCCAAATAGGACTCAAAATTATGTAAAGTTACAAAGTCCTGATGAGGATGGACCCTCTATGTCCGAGATGAGAACTGCTTGTGGTTATCCTAGTCAGCTAATTAGCACCACAGTATAAAGACCAGCACCACAGGAAGTACTATTTGCTTCTCCAGACCACAGCATTTGACAAGGTCTCACCACAGTCTCCCATGAGTACTTGGCAAAGTCGCCTCCAAAGTCATCCAGATCTACATTATTCTTGTGTGCATTTTCCTTTTAAAGGCTTCCCATGACAAAGATCTTCAGGGAATAATTTTTCCCTCTTCCCAGTGGAATTCATCTATTCAGTGCACCAGTATAATTTCTAACAGTTAGTTCTTTTTTCATTAAATTAAAAGGTAGTGGGATTATTTTCACTTGCAATCTGAACTAAAATGCCACCTGAATTAAGGATGTTTCTGACAGAATCTCAATTCAGTGCTAGATAAAGTTAAGAAATTCCCCAAACGAACCCAATTCCATCCACCAGAGTTACAGTGTCTGCTGTATGTTGCCTCTCCTGTGTGCTGTCCTGCCATCAGATGCACTCAGTTGCCATTAGAACTGCATTTTTTTTAAAAAATGCTCACTTTGCTAGCTGTGAACAATACTCGCTGTCCAGCATCTCTCCTAATCCACCTCTCTCAACTCAATTCTCCAGCAGGATCAAGGATTGTGTAAAACCAGCTGTACAGATAACACAGTTGTAGCCAATATGAATTCCCACAAGTCTTAAAGCTAAATTTCCATTTAACAGTTTAACAGCAAACATCTAGGATTACAAGGATACAGCTAATAAGCAGCTCCAAAGCAGTGTCTGGAAAAGAACCAATAAAAGATTAAAACTGAACCCAGTGATTAAATAGAAATATATATCATAAAACAAACAGTCAAGCTATTGAACTCACAGCACAGGCATAGCAGCTCTTCTCTGGATGGAAGAACAGACATTTTTCACTGGTCACTTATGTTCTGTTTCCCCAAAGGAGAAAACTAAATCCCAAAAGCTACAACCTTAAACCAACAGATAATTCGCATCTAAATGGTGTTTCAAAATCAAACCCTTCAGGTGTCTGTTTTACTGGGAGATACACATGGGCAGAGTGTGAATAGCTTCACAGTTTTTGTTTGCATCAGTGCAGGAATAAAAACAACTGAAGTGCTGATATGGATGTCCTTGATTTTGTTCCTTTGGCACCAACTTATACGTTATTGGGACTGAATTGCTTCAACTTTTACAAATTATTATAAGATCAGTTTTCATACATACTGAAACTTTGATGCTATACAACTTTATTACCATCTTTTTTTCTAAAAATCAGATGCCTTTCAGGTCATTCTGTGCCCTCTCATTTCAGAGGATGTTTGAAGTGCTAAACTGGTCTTTAATATTTTTGTCAATCCTCAGTCTGAGATGTAAGGCTGCAGTTACTCTGTAACATTTCTGCAGTTCTTGTACAGATGGAACTTTTATTCAAAATCTCAGGAATTATTTTTCCAGAGTTCATTAGTTAACCCATACAGACTCCTGTATAAAACAGCATTCTGATATCCATTTCACAGACTGGAAATCAAGGTACAGAAAATTATGTCTTGCATAGTACCAAACTGACACAACAGTTATGTCAGTATTTCTAGGCTCATTCCTTTAATCTGTAATATAAAAAAAAAAATAAATTCAAAAACACCCAGAGAGACAGATAAAGTCCAATCAAGTTTGATATCTTGGGCATTTTTTCAAATGAGAATGGATCATGGAACCACATATAAGGAGACCACATGAAAATTACCTAAAGTAGGAAATGGAATGAAAATATAAATACAGATTTTCCATTGTTTTCCCATACTGCTCTCTACCAGTATCACCCAAACTTCTCAGCGGGAAGCAAAGGACACATCAGCACACATGAGGACAGTTACATATCAAATTTTTAAAGCTAACCACTAGTAATGTGAAATTCTCAAGATGGAGTTGTCATACAGAATAATAATGGACGATTAACTGTTAAATATTCAGATTTTTTTTGTATTTCCTCCAAAATTAGTTGTTTAAAATAAAGCATATTTCAGCCACATATGATAGTTGGAAATTTTTTTTGGTAGCAGCAGTATTGCTGCCTGTGGTGTGGCTATAGATCAGCTTTGGAGCTGAACAGCTAGTGAGGTATACTGTCTGGTCTTCGTGGTCCCTGAAGTATTAAATAAAATGCTTCATCAAGAAGTTATTGTACATGCATGGGTTCAAATTGGGGAAGGAGAATAAGGAAATGTGAAAACATGGGATTTTTCCTAAACATTAATTTGCATTCTTCCTTCTTTGCTGCTGCACAGTCTCCAACAGAGGGTACAATCCTGTCTTGCTACACACATAATTATAACAAAGTGCACAATTCTCACATTGTTCAGCATCTCAAATTTTTTCAGTGTATCCAATTAAATGTGTCTGCAATAAACACAAATAGACCTTCCATGATACTGTACCCTTCTAGCCAACAATCTCACAGCACATCAAGTTTCCTATAATCACAAAACACCTAGGAAAGTGTGATGTTTACAGCTGCTTCTATATTTCAAACCTTGACTTTTTGCACCTCCTGCGCAAAATACACTTTTTGTGATTTTTCACAAGGTGAAGATGGCTGACTGCTCAACACTTGGCATACAGCACTGGACATAATCCCTTAAGAGATCATGGTATTGACATGTGGATTAATTGACCTAAAATGACACTAACCAAGCAAATGAAACAGAGGAGGTTTTGTTTCCTGATAGAATTCTGCGAGTGAAAAAAAAGAATGATTTTTCTAGATTATCAAAGAGTTTTGGTCTCAGTACTAAAACCTTCAAACTGCCTATCTTCAGTCTTAGTGCCAAAAATATTTGCAATCTGGATTGATTATTCTCTTCAGTAGGGCTTATTGATCATTTAGAATCCAAGTTCTTGCTAATCTATACATTGTTAGCAATAACAACTTTCTGTATTTGGTATGGACTGCCTATCCAAAAAAAAAAAAAAGAGGAAAAAGAAAAGAATACACAAGTATCATGCAGTGTACAAGGACAGATAAAATCCTCAAGCACAACAGACTCTCCCATGTCTCACAGTGAAACTAGCAGTGTCACACAGGGATTCTCTATGAACATTTCAGGTAATTTCTAATGATGAACGAAGGTCCAAATTCTGTGCACATACCTAGTGCATGCCAACTGATTCTAGATGCATGTACCTGAATTACATTTCTGGGAGAAAGTAAATACCTAGAATTCAGTTCTAAATGTTTGTAATTATTTTTTGTGTGTGTTTTGCTGATAACCCATTACTCTAAACCAAGAGCAGATTGCTATCAAGTGACATCCCTGAAAATCAGCAAGCATTTTGTAGTTGGCAGACAAAGCCAGGGAGGCAGATTGATGAATAGTGTAGAACAGTGTAATAAAAAAGCTTGATTTATATCAGAAAGAG
>NW_008673345.1:59353-84579 GCF_000695815.1 Acanthisitta chloris
TATGTCACACTAACAAGTATGCAGATTGAGTAGATAGCATTAGCATCTTCATCATTCAATCTTATCCACTCCAATAAACAATGCCATTTTGTGGTTGACAGGACTCTTCTACTGCAGTATCTCAAATGAGTATGTAAGCATTTATACTCATAGCCACACTGCTTTCCTTTGTAAAGGAAATTAAGTTCAATCCCATTATTTATTTGCCATGAACTTGCCTAAGGTCACTAAAAAGGCCTTTGGGAGATCCTGGAAGAGAGCCCAGGTTTATTGAACGTAAATCACCAAAACATTTAACCCTCAAAAACTGCTGAGTGGAGAAATATAAAATATAAATGACTCTAAATGATTTTCCTCATACAAGCAGCTAAACCAAACTGACTTTGCCTCAGATGTGACCGTTTTCAATTTTGTCATTTAAATAGTTAAATCTTTCTTTCCAATAAATAATAAATTGAGTGTTTCCTACCACATTTGGGCAGTATATGTTACCTATGACTAGATAAAAGATACACAAAAAATGGATTTGAATGATGAAAGAAGACTAAGTGACACAGGAACTTGATTTCTTTGGAAATACAAGAGTAGTCTGTATGGTGCCTGTCTTCATTAGACTCTGCTGAAAAAGTCTCAGACAAATACCAAAATAGCTTTCTTCTTCAGGTATGCATCTAACCTTAAACCAAATGTAGTGGCTCTGTTCTATTTCTCTGTAGTTCCAACCAGGTTGATGTCTATAAATACTGGAACTTAATGTAAAAAGCAATTTGTATAAAAAGTAAAAATGCAGAGGTAAGTACTGCTAAGGTGTGAAATTTTGTTTTACAAATGTTGAGGAGTTTCAATCCTGACCTTTCATTTGAAGAGTTATGTTTGTAAATTGAACATAAACAGCAAGACTGAACTCAGAAAAAAAAGAAAACTGACCAAAAAAACAACCAAGCAAGCAAAAACATCCCAAGAAACACCAAAACAAAACAACAAACAAATAAAAAAAGATAAATAAATAAAATAAAAAATCAAAAGATAAGCTGAAGAGGGATATCAGAAAGAAGAGAGACTGGGAGTCAGAAGAGATGTTGGTAATGGAAGGGTTAAATTGAAGTCTCAAAGGGGTTAATATAAATTACTTTTAAGGAAATGAAAGTACATGTTGCTGACATCAGTCGACTAGTACCTTTTTGCAGGAGATAATTTCTCTGCTTCTTGTTTATGGTGCAGATCCAAACAGGTTAGCTGAGATCCCCAATGGACTGGGACAGAGAAGGGCTCACAGAGGCTTAAGGTGGTGCATTGTCAACAAAGACAGTAGTCCAGTCCCAAAGAGATCCCCTTAAGTCACATAAGATTTGGGCAATAGATTAAATTGGCAGACCTACCAAGATGGCACAGGCCTTGGTGGCAACTGTGAACTGAGAGGTGTCTCCAGACTCTCTGATACCCCAAGTTCAAACATTTCATTTGTTGAAAAGGTGACACATCAGAAAATTTGCCTGGCCAGAGGCCAGATCTCAGTCTTCCCTCACACAATCAGAGAAGACAGTTCAATCTGGACAAACTCCTAAGTCACACCCTTACAGCAAATGAATATTTTATTGTTAACTTTGGATGAACAAAGAAATAAAAGACTAAGTTTTGCATGCAAATAACAGTTCATATCCTATTGCACAAAGTTCCTTTTGGCACTCTGGGTCTTCCACTGCTGTCTAGAGATTGTAAGAGTTGTGTCTCAGCTGCTGTCATTTGCAGGACTGCATTTAGCCACCAGACTGGGGGCTTTGGTAATGGCTTATCAGCTCTGGAGCCTATGAGTTGGCAGACCTAAAAGCAGTGTATTCCATAGCTCATGTTTGATATTGTCCTATAAAATAAAGCTGTGGACATTCATAGCTCCAAGGAAACTGATGTTTTGCACTCAGAATAGAAAGAACACATCAAATGGTTCAAAAAAAGCTGAAATCTACCTCAAAGACTTTTGCATAAAAGACAAGAAATAGACATACTTAGCCCCACAGAGCAAGTTTCTAGTTTGTGCTGAAAAAGCTAACATACAAAATACATATAAACTACCAAAGGATCCACAAGAGCAATCATTTCAAAACATAATCAATTATATGCTGACTCTTCCAAATTGCAATTGGTGCTGGAAAATGATCATTAAAAAATTATATGAAGTATACTTCCTCCAAAGACATTGGCCGACTACCCTGTGGCACCCAGAACAAAATATTCCAGAGGGTTAACAGGTAGTGTCTCGGGAAATAAACAAAAAGCAAGACATAAACTAGTCATTCTCCATTTTCATCTCTGTTTACTGTTTAATTACAGAGTTTTTCCTCTACTGTATTTTTCATGTTACTAAAATAGAGCAGTAAATTCTTTTCATTGATGTAAACACAGCTTGCTTTTTATAAACTAAATGATTCTTTAATATAAATGCTAACAAAAACAAACAAAAAAAAAAGAAGAGTGGCAATTTGTAGGAAAAATGAACAGTTCAATGCAGAAAAAGGATTGGCAGCAATACATAGAAACCCTGGGCCAATGTTTTTTTCACATATAAGATTAGAGAGAACAAATAATCAATTTTCCTAAATGTACAAAAAGTGTTAAACTTACCCTGTCTTAAGCAGTTTGTAGCAGCCTCAGAAACCAGGAGATAAAACCGCAGAAGATCTGCAAATAATTGTAAAAGAGTAATACATATCAAACCCAACATCATTGTAAAATATTTCATTATAGGAAGAGGCAATATGATATTATGGTTGTATGATACTATAACTGTGTATGTGACAGCCTAAAAGACTAACGGAATATTGCCCATTTAGATATGTCCTAGAGGACATACTGAGAGAATGAATGCTCTGTTAATAATGAGAGATTTCAAAGATGATTCCTGGCAAAAGTGAATTTAACATGGCCCAAAGCAGTAGAATTAACAAGAGCAATGGAAACAGCAGCGAAAAAAAATACCAGACCTGCTCATAGAATGCAAATAGTCAAACTCACTCAAACAAAAGGAGAAGCTGGGTGGTAGGGATCTAAACAGTTCATTTTGTTTAACTTTATACATATAAAATGGTCCCATGTTTTAAATAGATGATTAAAAAGCAAACAAAAAGCCCAATGAAATCCAAAATCCCCAAATATTAAAAAAAAAAAACAAACAGCTAAATCCCAAAGATTAAAAGCAGTCACTAACCTTGAACAAGCAGAATCTCCAAAAGAAGAAAGGAGACCAACTTGTGGTTAGAGAATAATAGCTATAGTGCATCAAAAATGGAAGAAAATGTGACTTTACCATGGCAAACAACAAGACACAATTGTGCACAGCTGTATCTCTTTCTCTTCTCAACTATTGTGTATACAAGCTGGACAAAAAATATAATATTCAATGCGCTTTCTTCCCTAATTTTTGTAACTCGGGGCAAATTGAAAATATTGTCTATAAGCACCAGTCCTCATGTTAGCTGAATTAAACTGTACCTAATATGAATTAGTTATAGAACTATAGTTGTCAGTTAAGATCTAGCAACTGGCAGAGAGCGCACCACCCATCACTTTGCACTCACCCTTACTCAAAGAAAGCTTGGAGGCCTTAGAAAATGTAACAACTAGTATTTACAACTGAGACCAGAAGCAGATGTCAAATGACATATACAATTTCTTATGCCCCAGGAGATAAAGCACAAGAAATGGGGTCAGGTGACATCAAGTAAACATGATTTCCCCACTGTCACTAGTTTAGAAACACCACATACTAACGCTAAGAATGTCTGCAGGAATTGTAAGCCACGGTGAAGCAGGTCCCAAGTTAGAAATTAACATGTCCCATGAATAGACAATATCAAGTAAGCCTTAACACAATAGTAAGCCACACATCTTACAATGCCAGAAAAATTAGATAAATAAAGAAAAAATCCAACACTATAAATAAAGTGTTGTGACAAATATTCACGAGGGGTGCGTATCAGTGTATTAGGCTGCCATATGGAATATTGTCTGGAGTTTAACACAGACACTGAAAATTTGTTAAAAGATACCCTGCATCTTGGAGTCAGAATTGACAACTGTTTTGTTATTTTGACCTGCGATACTAAATATCTGTCAATGCAAAGAACACATTTCAAACATGGGAGGTAGTAGGACTTTTTTAGACAAAATACGTACGTCTGTTGCTACTGAGAAAAAAATCAAAGCTGAGTTAAGTGACAGCAAATAGGTAGATTCATTCTTCAGACAACCAAATCTGGTTCTTCGGACTACAAGCGTTGTAGGCAGGCTACTCATGCTATTAACCCAGTAGTTTTCTCACTCAAAAGTGACTGCTCCTGGAGAAATGTCAGCCAGTTTCTAGTGGCATTCCTCAGAGGTCACCCTTGAGCTGGACACTGTATAATGTCATTATAACCAGCTGGACATGGGGACAGAATACACTGAGCAATTCCAAGGATGGCACCAGCCTGAGGGAGTGCTTAGCATGAGAGAGTGCAGGCAGGGCTGCCATTCACAGAGACTGGAGAGACGGGCTGACAGGACTCTCATGAAGTTGAGCAGAATCAAATGCAGAGCCTCACACCTACCAAGTATTAAATAACTTCATGTGACAGGATAGGCTGGGAAAGACTGGCATTTCTCAGAAAAGGACCTGGGGAATTTGGTGGACAACAAATGGAACATGAGCTGGTAGTTTGCCACTGCGGCAAAGAAGGTCAACCACAAACTCTATAACCAACACTGTAACCAGGGGATCAAACTTTCACTGAGCATTCATGAGATTGCAATTTGGAGACCTGTGTTTGGTTTTGGGCTCACCAGTAAGGTGATGCTGATGTACAGCAGCAAACCCTGTAGAGCCTACAGAGAGACCTCATTTCCATCTTGAATTAGCCAGTGGGGCATAGAAAAGATGGATCCAGGTTCATCACAAAAGTGCACATCACTAAGATCACTAGATCACAGACATCAGTTACAACACAGGAAACCTTGATCCATGTGATAAGAAAACAATTTCACAATGAGGATGGTCAAACCCTGGTAACATATTGTTTAGAAAGGCAGTGCAGCTCCCATCCAGTAGGTACCCAAAGCCTGGCAGGACAAAGGCTGAACCTGCTTTATGCAGGAGGCTGGACTAGAGATCTGTGAAGGTGCCTTCTAACCTACATGGTTCAGTGGTAAGGGACAGAGTTTTACAGGAGTGTGAAAAATCACTTCGGTTTTCAACATCTGTTTCATCATTTTGTCATAAGGTTTTCCCAGGTTCTCTTTAAAGGGAGACCAATGGCTTCCCCTGCACTAGGTGGGACAAGGTGAGATGAAAGTATAGTAACCAACAACGATTCAGTTTATTCTAGGGTCTCTTGTTACCACAGACTACAGAAAGTGTGGGGCTGCTCATTCAACTATACTTAACAGCCTTGTGTGAACTACTGACACTAGAAAGCCCAGGTTGTAAAGGGATGACAGGTACAGAATTATATCTGTATGACTCAGGTTTTCAAATTGAATCAAGGCTTATTACAGTTCAACCACATCCAAGCACATCTGGGGCAGCTATCCAGGTGTGCAGATTGAAGCTTGTTCCTGAAAAACAAATTTTAAATTCTTATATCTATCTTTAATTGGTTTTTATGGCTGAATGATTCTTAAACTATACCATTTTTAGACTACGTATTTGCATTAAGTTAAAGAAATTCTTTGTAGCTGCTCTCCTAAGACTGTCACAATAAAACAAAAAAGCAAGAATTCACTTGATTAATATGATGACCTTGCCCCAGGCCCTCAGAAGTGTACCTTGTACCCTATGCAGCAGCCAACAGTTGTCTTTCTTAAAGATGCCACTATCGATTTTAAATCTGTGGAAAGTAAGCTCCTTATCAATTCTATCCCATAGTTCCTAATGCATTCCTGAAGAGATTGATGTTTTCTGAGTGTTTGGGTCTGGACATATTGCAAAAGAAAAATAAAATTAAAAAATCAACATTTCAGAAGCAGCCAAAATACTATTTTTGCTAACATTGTTTGGCTTGAATATTTTTCATTTATTCTTTTATTGTTTCTATCTATCATGCACAGCCATGTGTGATAAGCAATTACAAAAGATCCCTGATGAAATTGCGTTATGTTGTATTATGCTTTGTGCTATATATGTGACAAAAGACGTTTATCTCCAAAACGTCAAATCAATTAAAATATGTGATGGTTGGAGGATATTAAGACCTAGTCATACAACTTTTTGACTTGTAAACTGTTAGACCTGATTTTCAAGGTAATATGAAGCTTAATAGAACGTTGGTTGGGTTTTTTCCTCAGAACCTTAGAAAATTGCTAATGAAAAATATGACTGTGATATTATTTACATTCATCTAAAGGTAATCTAGAAGTGGCTAACCCCAACACCAGTTATGCAGCAATTTTCTGTGGTTTTCTTGAAGTGTCCCCCAGTTAAATACATTCAATAGGTTTCTTCTTAATTATATTAACCATTGCTGCTAGCATGATGTAGCATGCTGAATTTTATAACATGACAGTGTGAAGTCAAAGCAGGGAGAGGGGACATCAAAAAGAATGCACTTTAAAAAAGTGAGCTTTTCCATTCCTGGGATTAAAATATCACCAAAAATCCCAGCATTTTGCCTAAAAATTACATAACTTTCCACATTATCCCAGTCATTTGAAAACTGCAAATTCTACACAAAGTCTACAGTTCTAGAATTCAAGTAAGATAAAGATCAAATGATTCAAGGAATATTTGGAAGATTTGGGATATTTTCACAAATCTGCTAGGACTGATGCATTTCTATAATACCTTCCGGCCTTAGCAAAAGAGAAATTAGAAACTGGCTCATTTGCTCATACTTCTAGTAGATGACAACCCCCCCTTTCTCCTTAATAGATGTTTTCCAGGAATATCATGGCCTTTTACACAATGAAATACATAACAAACCTTTGCAATAGGCAAGAAACCCATGAGAACATTTGTTCACAAGTATTTAAGTTTCAGTTCACTTCTTCCCATAAGGCTCACAAATATTGCTCAGAGCCTTTTCCCTAAGCAAACCTTTTCCTCACTGTCATTCTGCTTGAGAGGCCTATCCTGTGGAATATGTTTAACGAGTCTCAGCAGTCCTCTACCTTCCAAATCTTTTTGTGCATTCTCTTTTTCATCCTTAAAACTACAAGATGTTCCTTCACCATCCTCTCATGTAGGCAGAGTAACTTCATAATTCAGTCAACATCAATACTGAATTGCCATTGTTTTAGAGGACTGGAAAATAATAAATACTGTGTTCTAGTATTTTAAAACTGTGTGCAAATAATCCATAGAATTATATAACACATGTCAATACAACATATGAAGCAGAGCTTTACATGAGTCTACTGAACAATTATATGGCCAATTAAGAAAAATTAAGTATCTGGCATATTATGATCAAGTAAGGTGCAACTAGCAAGATAGTTTCTGCAACCTTAGATTTCTCAGGGCATGAAATACTACATGAAAGAGAAGCAGGTGGTCTTCCAGACTGAGGTTTCCAAGAAATCTGTGCACAATTCGTAGATTTCATGAAAAAGCTAGTTTTCATTAACAAGAAAAAAGAAATTCCTTTACAGAAAAACCAGAGCAGCACAAGCAGTGATTAAAACTTCCCACAAATAG
Organism: Acanthisitta chloris; assembly: GCF_000695815.1. NCBI lineage: Eukaryota > Metazoa > Chordata > Aves > Passeriformes > Acanthisittidae > Acanthisitta > Acanthisitta chloris. The sequence continues at coordinate 67,017 of NW_008673345.1, forward strand.
TTTTCTACTCCAGACTCAAAACAGCCAATGAAAATATCTTCCACATGGCACATCCTGCCAACAACTGAACGTGTGCCTCAGTGATGCTGAAGACCTACTTTTTTCAAAGGGCTAATTGTTTAGCCCTTTGAAGTGGCTGATTTCTTTTACTTCAGAAGTCTGTCAGCAATCTACTTTGGAAATGGGAGAGAAAGGAGACATGAATTACTGGTGTTGGAATATTGCTTCCTGGGCATGAAGTCTCAGTGGGCACAATGTGAGGCAGCCCAGCAGCCACTCTCCTCTGTATGGCAATGTAAGGTGCAGGTCCATAAAGGAGCTGTCAGCTCAGCTTGCAGCTGGGGCAGTCAAACTGGACAGCCTTGGAGAACAGAGCTTGCAACATCCAGTCTCACAATGAAAAGGTTCATAGGATCAAAACAGCCTCAAAAGACTGGGAAGAGCTACATGGCAGCTCACTAGCCTGGCACTGCCACAGCTTGAAAAGCTGGCTAGAAACTACACAATCTGGCCAACTTTCCTGCCAGCCCTGGTTTCTACGAAATGTTTTGATGTAATCTCTGTAATCTTGAGAAATGTTTTGATATCATAGACTCTTCATTTTTCAGGAAAAGGCCACACAATGGAAGTGAAAGCTGCAAGTCCAGAAATGCAGAAAAAGAAAGAAAATAATATAAATCTATTTTACACCAATTAGAATTCTCTGATCACAAAAATCAGCACAAGAAAGAATGGAAATATCACTGAGGACAGCTCAGTGAAAGTTTCTCTTCAATAGGTAAAGAGATCATAGAACAGAGAAATGTTAGGTCATCCAAAGAATAGCACAGAACGGAATATCAAACTTTATGCATATCTTATCGTATATTTAGTTAGTCCCTCAAACACTGTTGTGCTCACTTTATCTAAGAAAGGTTATTGCAAAACTGAAGGGGCTCAGAAAATAAAAGTTTTAAAAGACACTCTCATAGTCAGACATTAAGTGTTTGAAATTATTTCCTATAGGAAACAAAGGAAGCAGAAGAAGCAATAGGCAATGCATGAATTTCTTAGAGAATCCAGATAACTTCTGTCTTCTAGGCCTCACCAAAACCACCCATTGCATGAAATTAAACAGTGGTAAATTCTGGTAAAAACTTCTCTGTGGCAGATGAGGAAAAACCAACCCAAGCAAATACCCCTAGAAGTTGATTCTCATTATACTTTCACCCTTTCATACTGAAAGTTTTGAAGCTGCTATGGCAGGAATCACTTGGATCTCAAATCTAAAATTAAATCTAATCTTAAATAAACAAACAAACCAGCAAGCAAAAATCACCACCACAAACCACTAGATAGAAGCATTTGGAAGTTAAAACCAAGTGTTTCAAAAATCTCTCATGCTGCTTATTTGAATTATGCCATCCTTTCCTGTTTACATGAGCTGTAGTTTCCAAAAATTTGATTCAATGAAGAATCCCTCACAACTAGATAGGTAACAAAAATTGTATGGTTTCTTGAATAAAAAGCAAAATGGAAAAATTCACACATAATCTTAAATACTCATCCAAATCCAATAAGTTATAAAAATAGAAAAGCTGATAAGAAGCTAAACTGGTATTGGCCAGCTAGAGGAAGCCAAGATTGAATACTGACATTCACTACTACTGAAAATGGTAGTAAAAGCACTCTTTTCAAACTTTCAGTCTAAAAGTCTCCTATTTCACAGTCTAGGGATTATGACCATTCAAACCACATTTTCAGAACTCAACATGTATAAAAGCAGTAAAATCAGGAGAAAGATTTGTAAAATAACTGTGGCAGGGGATGAAGCCTGTCTTAAAATCTGACCTTCCATTTATATACTGGAATTATGGGTCACTGCTTCTTAAAATTTCTTCCTATTCATTCTGTTAACTTTGCTGAACATTTAAAACTTTGAATTTGAGCTGGTTTGCCCTTTCTCAATTTTTTTTTTACTTACATTAACATCGGTGCCAAATCTTTTATTGTGACTGCAGTCTGTACATCCAATATTCTATTTCATTAAAAATATTATAAATATACTATGACCTCTCTTCATTTTTCTATGCTTGTACACATGACCTGGAAAGGTGATGGTAACTCCAAGACACTAACAGGTTAGAGTCAGAGAACTGTAATACTTTACTCATCTGGGGGGTGTAAGTCAGCCCCCGGCTAGAGTTCAGTGAGGTTTGTGGGCAGGTGACAGGGCTGCTGTCCATGCCCTGGCCTGAGGTGTGCATAACTGAGTACAGTGTGAGAGGAAACTGGACATGCCACGAGGACTTACTAGACATGACAGAAACAGGATGAGATGCTGACAAAATATAAGATAATGCCATGGGGATGGCAGCATTTCACTGGTGGTTATGTATGAGACAGTCAGACTTTACAGGTAACTGAGAGATGACTGGGGACCCTTTGTGGAGTGAAACCTTGTATGGCAAAATCCATATATGTTACTGTGTCCAGTAACACTGTATCAAGCCAAGATTCCCTAAATATTGGTATCAGAAGCACCAAACTTGGGGACAAATGTAGCAAACTGAGACTAATGGGGGAGAAATTATTAGGGGTAGGTTTGTTATGGAAGGAGTTCAGGGCAGAGAAAGGGGGGTACAAGAGTGACAAAAAATGTGACAAGAAATAGGAGAAGAGACAGCACTGGCCAGGAATAGCTGTTGGACCAGGATAATAATCCCAGCCTGTTGTTGTGACCTTATCTCACAGCCAAACCTGCTTCTGTGACCAAGAGAATCAGGAAGGGAGACATTTTTCCTTTGTGGGTGTGGATACAATTGAGATGGAGGGTTGAAGCATCCAGGTATCAAGTGTGGCAGTACCTGTTCCAGAACTGAGAGCATCTTCTTCACCTTCTTGGGCACATCCCAGCATGCACAGTCTGATGGAATTTCCTGTAGGGAACCATGTTTTTCACCAAAAAGATGAAATACCTGTAAGGTGAAAAATATTGAGTTATAACTAAAATGTTCTAATCCAGGGGGGAAAAAAAGAAAATCTACTGTTGAACCTTGTGATCTGTGTGATCCTTACTTTCCTTAGACCACAATTTCCTCTGAGAAGCACTAACTATGGGAAGTACTCCTCAGCTAGTGAACCCAATCTGCATGTGAAAACAGAGACATGAAGCCCAAATTGTCCTATAGAACATCGCAGTGACACTTCTCAAAATTTTTTCTTTCTTTTTCCTGATAGATGGTGTGGGGGAGGGAGAGGCAAAGGGTAAGAAAAAAACATACCCAACACTGGAAATAAATCCCATTTATAAGATGACCACTGAAGCAGGCAGATTTTACAAGCAATAAAGCAGCTGCCAGTTCTATCTGTTACCTCCTTATGCTTATGTACAGATGTAGGTAAAGGATTTGAGAAAATGGAACACTCAATAGCAGCACTGGTATTACCTGAGGCAGCTACAATATGTAGTATGGTGTGCTGACCTTTGCTGGCTGCCAGATGACCACCCAGTCCATCTAGCACTCCCTCTCCTCAGCAGGACAGGGAGAAAATGAGATGAAAAAGCTTGTGGGTCAAGGTAAATACACAGAGACCTCTTGCCAATTATTGTCATGAACAAAACAGATTTGAATTGAGAAAAATGCAGTTAATTAAAATAGATTTGGATGGCAAGAGTCAAAGACCAAAATTAAAACAGCACCTTCCCACTCTATCTCCAGCTCTCAATTTCACTCCTTCATTCCTGACTCCTCTATCTACTCCCACTACTCTCCGAGTGGAGCAGGGATGTGCTGAACTGGGGGTTATGGTGGGTACATAGCAGTGCCTCTCTTTCTCGTCACACTTTTCCCCTGCTCCTATGTGGGTGCTCTGTGGGCCACACTTCCCTCAGGAGAACCTGCTCCTCAGTGGGCTCCCCACAGGCCACAGGGAACCTGCTGCAGCACCCACAGCACCTCCTCCTCTCTCTCCTCCTTCTCTGTGCTTGGCATTCACAGGGCATTTCTCACCCTTTCTTCCCCTCACTCTTCACTGCCTGTGTGGCATTTTCTCCTGTCTTAGATCTGCTTTCAGAGAGAAGCCTCCAGTTTTCCCTGAGGGCTCAGTGGTGCCTGACTGTGGGGCTGCTGTGGGACCAGGTGGAACCAGCGTCTCCTCACAGCAGCTCCCACTGCCAGTCTGGGCTCCTGCACCCAACCCACACACACTGTGTGTAATGATTTACATAGGAAGAGCAAACGTTGCTTTTAAGGAAAGCAGGAAAGTTCCCTGGACACTTGAGGGTAGGACTGGCCTGTCTACTCTGATGCCACAGACAGATTAAGAGTGAAATGCTGTCAGAAGGTTAAGTGAAGCTCTTTATGCATGAAACCTCCTTACCCCATACACCCTCACACATTAAACTGTTTGCTCTTGAACTGCTTGGTAGCTCCTGCCTGCAAGATAAAGAATTTCTGATTTTGTTTCTAAGTGAGGAAGTCCTGCCTGCTGCCATCATCCTGTCAGTCTCTTTACACAGCCAGAATTGCCCTCCCTGACACCGTTCAATTAACCCATCATCAGAGTGTGCCGTCGGAGCCGACACGCAGCCGCACACATTATCAATCGCTCTCATGGATGCTCACTCAACTGTCGTAGAAGTAATAGGCAGACCTCACATATTAAGGGCTCACATAAGGACTTGAATTTTTATTCTTTTCTCTTTGCTTAAAACGCTCTCTATAACAGCATTCATTTTGCCCTCTCAGCTCTGGCAATTCCTCTTCAATCAAAACAAGTGACCATAAGAAAACATATTAGAGTTTTACACAATGGGCAGCAGGCATGCTTGTTGCTGTTCTTTTGAGGAAAACCCTGAAAATAGTCCTACAGTTAGCATGAATACAAATTATTTATGTGCCCCTTTCTTCCCACAAAAAGAATGATTACTAACCACTTTCTTCGTATAGCATCATGCAGTTTACACATAGGTTTCTAAATATTAATGAAATCGAATTTACACACTGTAAGAGTAAAATTTAAAGCAATAAGACCTTCAAACTTACTAATGATCTTGGCAATCAATATCTTTCATGCAACTGTGGAAAGGAAAAATTTTCTTCTGGTTATATTTTAGGACTGACAGCCCTACCAAAGTTATTATTACTACCAGCCATCAAAATTACCTACCAGCTAAAGATGATTCAAAGAGCACGAGGACACAGTCGTGGCTGGCTTCAGGGATGATTGTGGGTCCATCTTCCTTGCTCCACAAGAGTGATATTAGATATGATAGCACTCAGGCACAACACCCTGTGGGTATTTGGAGCTAACAAAAACATTTATTAAGAGATCATTAATAATCTAATTGCAGAAAACAGCTACATGCTGAATTTGGAGAAATATGACTCTGCTTATCTTGAGACAACATTCAGCCTTGTGTGACAGGAAATACAGTAGTATTTAGAAAGTTATGCTGATATCTAGGCAACAGAGAAAACAAGGAATTATATTACTGAGATTTCTTGAACATATTTTGAATATTTTCTCACATAATAGATTAAGATAACAATCCCTGCCACAAGCTTCCTCTTTTTTATGCTACATTCTCAAAAATGCTAAGTTCATTATTCCTTTCCCTTAGAAAGTATTTAGAGATAGAGAGGACCACAAAAATTGATCATGAACTCCAGGTGCACTAGTCTCAAATGCCACCACAGCTTCCTATTTTGATGCTGCTGATCTTTGACTCTGCAATGCTATACTCACTGCTTTCTTCCAGTGATATTCTCTACATTTAAGTTATTCAAATATCAACACATAACCACTGCTTGTCCTTTATTAGAACATTGTACATCTTCATTTAAGAACTATTAGTTAGTTTTCATTACTGATTTTATACAAAACAACCATCTGTTCCTATTTGGATTTTACAGGAATGGAAGTAAGGCAAAGAGGAAGAGAAAGAAGGCTCATGCAGCAGGACTGCATGGCTCATGGGAATCTGTCCTAACAACTAATATCTCCGATTATAAAACAAATTTTTACAATTGTCCTTGAAGTTCATACTCTGTGATTGCTGTCCAAATCCTCCTAAAAGGTTGACAGAAGGCTTAATGGTCACAGAACAAATCTCTGAAAGTCACTACCTCTCCTTATGCTTGTCCCCTTTATTTTTCAAGTCTAGACACAAACAATGCCAAAAACTATGTTCCCAAAGGGCATCGTCAGTTTTGTTGAAGCCTGTAGCCTGCTGAAATGATTTGGCCAAAAAAACTCCCACAACAATATTCCCTAGAAGTTTTTTCCCAAAGGAGTTATGCTCATGTTCTGGTTTGAAAGCAAACCAGTGAGAGACTCCGAGTCAGAAATACAATTTAATAGGAAAAAAAACACAAATGCAACAGTACAAAAAGAGACCACTGACAGAGTCAGAAAACAAACAGACACCCTGTCAGTCAGGGTGTGGGTAGTAGTCCGATTAAATGGTGGCTGCAGTCCTCCTGGAGTAATGAGTCTGTTGGAGCAGTGATCCCGCAGATCTGATCCTCACCCAAAGGTCCAATGGCAGCTCTTTTCCTCTGGGAATCCAGCAGGCAAAGGACTCCGTGCTGGTCCAAACCCCGGTTTACATCCATGTGGGAATGCTTGGCTCCCCTCCTTGGGGTGAAGCATCTCACAATGGGAGGATGTAAGTCTATGCATGCCTGGGTCCCAGACAGCCCATTAAACAGAGACAGCCCCCTGGGGGACCCATCAGGGATGAGTGGGAGATAACAATCATTGCCCCCACCTGCTTTAACAGCTTGTGGAGGACGATAATAGAATACATACCATTGGTTGCACCCTACATTGTAACCTAGGACAGCTCAACAAGTTAACAAGTAGAGTCTCCTGTGCATTCCACTGAGACTCACTAATTAGCACCAGTCTTCTGGAGACCTGTTGGAGCCATTGCAAACTGGCAGAAATAAGGAGCAGAGTTTCAGTAACACACCCCATCAGTGTCTTGACATGTATCTCAGACTTAAGACAAAGTGATCATAGACAGAAATTAGAACCTTCAATTAGAACCTATCCCCCCACTCCCCAAATAGCTTGGGAAATTAAATTGATATAGTGAAACAATAAATCAAGATCCCTTTTTTCCCCCTCCCTCATTTTTCATGTGTGTTACATCACTTAATCAGGTTAACCTGTAATACAATCAGTTTCATGCACATATGGCCCCAAAAGAGTGGTACAATATTCATAATCCTTTCATATCTACCTATTATATTCAGAAGTGAGAATGGTTGAATTAACACAGTAAATCATAGCTTTTTAATTAAAAAAGCTAGACTCCTTTTAAAATATGTTAAAAAATCCATGATTCTAAGAAGTTTATGTTTCTAGTTCTTCATAATATATTGTTATGTGGACTCTACTGTCATTTCAATGAGTAATGTCTGTAGATTACAAATGGTGAAGTTCTTCTATTTCTTCTCTGTGATAGTCAACAGATAATGGTTGTTTCTTGCTCCTAATGGTAGAGGTTAACTGTAAGACTTCATTGTAGTAGTTCATGATTTTCAGTTCTGAGTTTGGGCAAAATGGATTCTTACTGTCAGATATGAATGTTAGAAGTTCAGAGACAAGAGCAGAAAGAATATAACATGTTAATTCTCAAGGATTTTCAAGGATATAAAGCACCTAAATTAGGCAAGAGATATCATTTATTAATGAATGGGGGAAAAAACTCCACACCTTAGATTTAACCTTTTTTCCTCCATTCACCATATGAAAAGAACCACCAGGAACAAAAGCAAAGATGCTCAAGGGGAAAGAGAAATTTTGGACAAAAGACCCTGACAGCTGCACATACCTATAAAGATTTCTGTAATTACCAAGAAAGAGCTGGGAGTTTTACCTCAGAATGGGGCTATCAAGAGACAACAATTAGTACTCATCCAGACCTTTATTCTATTACTTGAGGGCAGCTGAAAAGAGTAAGTCTTAAATCATAGATTTCAGGTGAAACAAACTTTGCATTTGACCCACAACTTTTCCAAATGGAATGCATATCAGAATAAAAACATTAGATAAAATGCATAACAGCACTACGACATTACATTTCAGATGCAGGACAATGTAAACCTGATATTTTTACCCTGAAATCCATGAAAACTCTACTTGTTCCTTGCAGGAAGTGACTAACACGAAGAAACAAGGCAGAGAAATTAATGCCAATTAACACTGTCTAAAGTGCAGAATGATTATTAATCTCAGTTGACACTAACAGAAATTCACATGTTCAGTGAAAGTGGAACAAGTCCGCAGGCACAGTAGGGAACCTACAGGCATTGCTGAAACTTTTAACTTCAAGCATTTTAATTAGAAAGTTGTGCCTTTACCATAAATATATCTAAACATTGCACCAGAAACAATTTCATCCTTAAAAATAAGCTCATTTTAGTTATTAACATTCATCCTTGCAATTTAACTGCCTTACTTTGACTTACATTTCTTTAATCCATGCATTTTTTGGTTTGCATCAAAATTATCAAATATATAGGAAAAGGTAAATTTAACTACAGCTGAAGTTATAATTTTAGGCCCAATTCCATGTTGTTCCTAGTAAAAATTTTCCAGTGTGTTGCATTTGAACTGCATTTGGCTCCTCAGCTTTGTGTACTAAAATTGCATTAACTAAGAGTAGCACATAATTTTTTCTTTTGTCTTTTCCATGGCCTAATGAGATGTAGATGCATTGTAATACCACCAAATCAGTGTTAAAAGAGATCAATTTTCTTTTTTATAGCTTCAATGTACAAATGCACTAATAGTCCACTACAACACTAAAGACTAAAACCCAAAATCTATATATACATAACAACCAATATCACAAGTTCAAATTCAATCCATAAACCTCATTTTTATCTTTGCATGGTATTTTATTTTCTATCTTTAAGTATTTTCACAGTGACTGCAAATCATTAGAAAAAAATGAACACCAGCTCACAGCCTCCAGACTCTAAATGAAAGAAGGTCTCCTGCTATTTCCCTAGATGATTAATAAATTGTCCTATAGGTCTCCCAAGGTTTAGGAAGAAACACTAAAATGTGTATTGTTTCAAGTTCATAGATATATAAAACTTATCCATCACAGATGAGATGTGGGATTGGCCTGCTCTGAAATTTAGGATAGAGACATTCTTCCTCTATAAAAATTGCTAAAGGATAATGGTTGTCAGAAAGTTTTAAACCACTAAACCTGAGCCATCAGAAAAGATTTAAGATAAGGTGTTAGACTGCAAACAGTGTCTTGTAAAAAGACAGAGCTGACAGGCACTGCTAAACATTCTTTGAAGCATCACTAGCAACAGTGTGGCCAGAAGACCACAGATCCAACCTTGGATCTCATCAGTCCTGTACTTTTAATGCCTAGGATCAACTGTGATTGTGACCCACTTAAAGCATAATCCTCTTCCACACACACACACACAAGAATACCTGGCATGTGTATCTAATCCTCTGATGCATAAAAATAAAAGCCTCTGAAATCACAATTGTTTTCATATTAGACCTACAATTAGATGAAAATATGGATGAGTGTTATTCTCTGAAATCTGTTCTAAAGTGATAACCTTGTAAATGGAATATTGTGACACTATAGGTGATATGAAGGTTACCAGACATGAACATGCCATTCCTTTTGCTTTTCTAGCCTCCTAAATTTTAGGTGCATAGATGTAGGATTGTCCTATCTTAACTTCTGTGTGATAAAATTTCTCTTTAAAATATTTCATCTTCCCAGTAAACACCTACTGAAGCATATTGTCTGATACTATCTTCAGATCAATTCTAAAATTTTAAGACTGGGATTACCCTAATATCCCTCCTTTGAAATGGGTTTCTGCTATGGCAGATTTTACCCTAAAACAACAAGTTCTAAAAACACCTAAAAATATTTAACAAGATGCTGCTTAAGACTGAGTTAAAACTGAATCCATCTGGAAACTGCCAAGTTCTAATGTTTGAAATATGCCCATGCATTAAACAGCTTGCAGGAAAAATGTACTATATTTTCATTAAATATATACTTTTCTTAAATATATACTTCTGCTTTATTAGAAAAACAGCCAGTAAAAAGTTTCAAAAGTTTTTCTAAATGAAGTAATCTACAAAGTATTTAAGAAATACAGGTTTGTAATAGGGCAGAAACAATAATATATATGTAGACAATCAACCCAAATGCAACCATCTCTTGAAATAAAGAAAAGGAAAAAGATATGGGAGTGCTCCTTCTACTAAAGGCATTTAGGTCCCAAGAAACTGTTTCTCCTCTTCGTAGCTGGGAAACCAAGGATGCCTGAGACAGCAGACCATGTTCTTTAGTTTCCTTGCTCTGAGTGCCTGTACACATATAACATGACCATCACAAACATGATCCTTTTAACATAACTCATGGCAATAACATTTTCTGCTCCATATCAGACGCATTCATGTAGGAATCTCCCTGTCTTGCAGAGAGCAAAGAGGATCATACCTGCCACGTCAAAGGCAGATTATAAAAGGGGAAAATGAAAGAGGCTGTGAGTATGGCCTTAGCTGTTTTCAGGACCATAAGGAGTGTTCGACAACAGTGTTTAAGCTGAGGCTCTGGGTGCTTTGGTGTAGTGGTACACAACAGACACAAAAGCAGCAGCCTGGCAACTGGAGTAGGCAATTTCCTGCATACAGCTTCACCATCAGGATTATTAGCAGTAGGCTAGCTAATACAGCTTTGTAGTTAAAAATACCTGTTTTCTGAGGAACCAGTATATTTTTTTTCCCTTTTCCCCCAGTTTTGCTGCAGTTTATGGCTTTATGGAAGGAAAACGTTTTGGATTCTTTCTTTTGTTGTTGTTATTTTTTATTTTTTTTTAACATATTTCCAAGTCAGATCTCAAACCAAAATACAGCTGATATAGCTGTGCTAGGTCAGCTAAACTGTGGGCACAAATAAGAAACCCCATCGAGGTTGGAGACTGACTTGACAAGAAGGGAACCAAAACCAACTCCATAACAGCTCTCCTCCCACATCAGAAAGGAATAAAGATCTTTGTATCTCAAGGAAAAGAATTGCTAAATGAGTTACCAAGTCACATATGAAGTTTTCAATCCAATCAGATGCAGAAGGAATCCAATGCAGTAAGAAGCATACAGTGTATTACTTTAAAATCCCTCGTAGGCTCCTGCTAATCATGCCAGACTACAGCTCATAATTTAAATTATTCATTGGGGAAGAATAAAAGTTTAATCAATAAAACCAGGGTCAAGTCACCCATACTAGAGGTTCAGAAAAAGAAGATGCCTTGAAACTCAGCTGTAAAATATTGTATGTTTTGAATGAAACCTTAATATCTTCTCTTGCTCCTATATTCATTAATAATAATAAACCACCACCTCACCTGACCTTTGACTTCACAGGTTTGAAAGACAGTTTATGAAAACTCTTAGCATTACTACATTTCTTTACCACTAGTTCAGTACTTATGCTACCTTCAAGAATCCTTAATGTTGCAGAAACAGCTCTTGATCTTCCTCCAGAGCTATGTGTAAAACAGCAGTTATAAGAAAAAAAGCTTCAAAAAAGAGAAAGATATTCTTAAAGATGGTCACCATTGTTTACTTCTTGTCTTCTGTATTGATACTTAAATATTACAGCACCAGACTGCAATATGTATTGATACTACATCCCTTCATAATTGACAGGGCCATAGGCAAGTGTTAAATTATTCTACATTGCTGTAATTGTAGTGCTGATCGATCACTCTCCAAGTCTGCAGGAAAAGCTGGCAGTTAAAGTCACTGCATACAGCAATCATAACAGCACTGACAGGCTGCTGTCAAGCAGGCAGGGACATTCTGGAGACAGATAGCAGAAATGCCAAATCTGAGACAAATGCTCTTGGAATATGTAATAAATCATATTAGTTGTCTGATGCTTCTCCTTGGTGTATTGATCGTGATTAAAATAAACTAATTAGAATCGTAATCATGATGCAGTGATATTGGAAACAAAAATGTGAGCTATGCAACACGATCATGAAGTGGTTTTTAGCAGTCAAGCCAGACCATGTTGTGGTTTCTCCACCTATCAATCTATTACAGGAACTAGTACATTTTGCAGCAGGTTATAGATGTGTCAAACAGAAGCATGGATATATAGCCCTCCTCTCTTAGCAGTGTACATAGGTGCTATATTAAGATCTCAATTTGGGCTGCACTTCCACAGAAGCTACAAGAGGCATTTGGAGGTGAAGAAAGCAGATTACACCTGTAGCCCTGCTATGGCAGAGGCAGGAGGCATGTACACAGCCATGGCCTCTCTGTATCCTGCAGGCCAGGAGCCAAAGATGAGGGCAACCTATAACCAGGCACACATGCAGAGGAGACACAGAGGACTCCTCTGCAGCAGCAGGCACCTATATGAATTTAGGGGCTTAAAATTGAGGTCTTACTTTTGTGACTCTACCAGATATATATCCATAGCCATTTCAAGATGGCCTGGATAAAAAAAGCACTGATGATGCAGTTGGATATACAGGAGCATGTGCCTTCTTACCTTAAAATTCTATTAATGCTTATTATATTATAACAAGATGCATTTGCCAGTTTTGTGACTTCCCATATCCATCCAGCACAACCTGAAAGATGCAGAGGACAACAGAGTATAATCATATTAAGTTACCATGTATAGTTGGCTAAAACACTATACATATTAGGAATATCATAAGTGTAAACAACCTTTCAGAACTCCTGAGACAACTCCTATGAAATGCTCTTTTGAATTTCTTGTACCCAAATATCTTCAGTCCCCTGACATGAATATTCAAAATACACAAAATACAAGGGTGTCCCAATGGTTGCTTTGAACAGAACCAGAGGAATAGCTTGCATCTGGAAGCAGATGCCATGCATCAGCCGTGAGAATTTTTGCATTTAACAGGGTTTGCATTTTGCTCTGAACCAGTGACTCAGTATTACATCTTCATCTTCTTTTCATGCCAATTTTACACTGACTTAACTCTATTAACATATCCCTTACCTTTAAATGGCTTATTTCAGATTCATATTAAAGTAGATGACACAGAAATCAGTACTTCCTGGGGTTGGTTCCTAATACATTGTTGATGCTGTCATCAACAGCTTAGAAAAAATATATTATTACTTTATTTAACATGACACTTCATTTTATCTACTAAAGGTAGAATATGAAAAACATTCAGATTAACACAAATATTTGCAAAAACATTTCAGAAGACCTATAATAAATTTAATCTGTGCTAAATGTATGTGCACAGGGAAATGGTAGTATCAATGTTAATCCATTCATACAGCTCCAATTATGCAATTCTACACAAATTTCATATATGCTAATTTCCAAGCAACTGTAATTGCCTGTTTTTAAAAGGTCACAGAATTTAATCTCCTGTCTCTCAATTTAGCAACATTGCACCACCAATGAAGACTTTGCGATTTTCTATGCTTGGCCAAAATATCTAACTCATCTGCCTTTAGGAAGGAAGATTCTATCTGCCCTCCTTATTCAGCCACCCTGAAAAGATGCTGATTAGTTAAGTGATTAATGTTAATAGCCACTTCTTTAAGTAGCTAAATTGGATCTAAGTGACTAAGTGAAGACTTTTCTTATTTGAACTGATTGGGCCCAAATCTAACTACAAAGTAATTGACAACAGAGTGGAAGGTAGCTGCAACTAAAGCAATTGGTCTGCAGCAAAGTTAAGATAGTGGTCGCATTCCAAATAAGTTGCCTTCACAATATGTGCAGATAAAACTGAACCTTAAACGGTCAATTATAGGTCCTGAGACTGCATAACACTTGGCAGGAGTGTGAGTAATCCTACCTGAAATCTAACTACAAAGTAATTGACAACAGAGTGGAAGGTAGCTGCAACTAAAGCAATTGGTCTGCAGCAAAGTTAAGATAGTGGTCGCATTCCAAATAAGTTGCCTTCACAATATGTGCAGATAAAACTGAACCTTAAACGGTCAATTATAGGTCCTGAGACTGCATAACACTTGGCAGGAGTGTGAGTAATCCTACCTGATTAGAGGCACGATAAAACTGAACCTTAAATGCTCAATTATAGGTCCTGAGGCTGCATAACACTAGGCAGGAGTGTGAGTAATCCTACCTGATTAGAGGCACAGAAAGAGCCTGATAACCCTAAAGAAAGGGTGTCCTTCCTTAAACTTTCTATCCACTATTTATCACAGTCTTCCTGAACTACACAGCCTGGCAGGCTCATGGCTCCATCCTCACCCTTGTCACTCTTGTCGAGTCTTCCTAGTGCAGCAGCATGTTTCTGGTCCCCATGCTGAAAGGCTAGATGGCTTTGTGCATGAGAGGGACAATAAAGGAGATTCTTATGTAAATATAATTTAGCCCTGAGAATAATGGTACTGATTCTAATCTTTATGTTTGTGGTGCTTAGTGATCAACTGACTTTAGCAAAATGTGTGACAAGGGTAATGAGGTTGATTAACTCAGTGGAAATGAGGCTATATGAGATAAACATGGCTTTATCTATATTGGTTTGTTCATTTAGTCTCAAGATCAAAAAAATGAGCTGTTCTGTAAGTCATAGGAAGAAACACTGTAGAAATACCCTTCATGATTTTTATAATGGTGAAACTAGACTTATATCACAAAATTCAATTCAGTATAGATAACTTAGAGATAACATTAATATAATGTAATTAATTTATTTAAGGCAAAGACCTACACCGACTTTCAGCAGTGGTGTGACAAATAAAGAAAACAGGAAAAAAAAGAAGAAATTAGAAAATTAAAATAAGTGTATGCCTGCTTACTTAGAATTTAAAAGGCATATTTTTTACTGGCATGCTTTTCTTTTGCAATTCCAAACTTTAGATTTGGTAACAGATTTATAAGTGGCAAAGTTGAGAGCAGTGAAGCTCTGCTGGTGTTTGTCTACCAAACTGGTTGAGATGACCACAAAGGCAGAACTACTCAGACAGTTACAATTAAACTTAAACCTTGAACCTTCAAGGTTTGGGGGTTTGTTTTGTTTGTTTGTTGGTCCTGCCCTCCTGAACGTATGAAAGGTCAGCTAATTAGCTCAGCTAATTAACTTTAATGAACAGATCAGTTTTCCAGAATACAACAGAAGACCCCCATCACAAGTCAAAAAATCTTCCAATCTATTTTGTAACTAGATTAACCAAAATACAAAAGGTATTTCCCTTATATAATGAACATGAGTTTTGGTTTTCTTTAAGACACATTATTTCATAGAAATGGAAAGCTGGGAAACTTGTTAATCTTCTTTCCCTCCTTCTCTTTGCTTCATATGGGTATAACCTTTCCTGGCAGTAATGGGAATGCCAACATTATGTGTTTCTAATAAAAGAAAGAACCTTTTTCAGACTGTACACCAGCTGCTGAGCAATTCTACAAAGTTTCATTTGAGAATTAATGTGCTTTCTTAAACATTTTCTGTAGCATTTTTTTTACATAAGAATCCTCTTAATATGACAAAACAGAAGTTTCAAAGACTGATCTTGAAGATCCCTATGAACTCTGCTAAGGCTTCTCCAAGTTCACATGAAGTGGACTAAAACTCTCTTGTAGTGACATCACTTTGGAAACATTCCTGTCAGTGAGGCTCAGGAATTTTGTATGAAGACCGAAACACTGATCACTACAAGAAGAATAATTATTGTGTCCAAAAAACCACAAAGCATCCCAAAATGTGTCCCTAGGGATGACTTAAAAGCACAAGTGTCATACAAGTTAACTGGCTTTAAAAAAAGGTCTCAGCAGATGGTTGATTTGGGAATGCATAAGCAAACATGTTAGGTGTCAGAAGACAACTGCAAATGGATACATATGTACAGCCAAAACACTGTTTTAATTTCTGATTTCTTTATGACCTTTATTTCCATTTGTTGAATTGTAAACCTAGTGTTTCATTTTCTTGTTTTGTCTTTTTGGTGCAAAGCACTGATATCATAAGGCAGAGGGTGAATGGATTTCCTTTAAATTCAATTATTTTACTTACTCTTTTTTTCCTCGTTTAATTCTTCCATTCACCTTTCCTTCCTCAACCTTTAATATTCTATTAATAGAAAATTTCAAAGAAGCCAATGGTGTTTATTCTCACCATTTCTTTCTTCTTCCTCTTCTCATTTAGAAAATAGTGGTGTTAAAAATAAGCAATACTCATCAGCATGTGTAAAAAATGCACCAGCTGGCAACAGCAAGTGTTTAAAACAACAGCTCTAAAATGGCTGTTAAGACTCAAGTGTATTGACTCCCTGATACATATTCCAAATAAATGGAGGTATTCCCAACTTCAAAATCACCATGAACTCTATCAACTGGCTACAGAGAATCACAGCTTCAAAGACTGGAATTGTGGGAGGAAGAGCAAGCATTAAAAATATAATGATAAAACCAGCAGAGAAACAATACAAAATTTTCACTTCAAGGATCCTGCTAGAGTATATTTCCAAATATTTGAACTAAAATCCTGTGATATATGCATGAGCTCTCAGATCACAGTTCCAACTGCACACACAGCACCCAAACCCTCAAATCATTTATTTAAACATCAGAATTTTTGACTGAAAAGAATACGTTGCCATTGTGAGAAGACTGTCCTTACTAAAATTGTTTATAACAGAATTATTTATAGTGACTATTTAACAAAAGAATCACAGATTACACATGAAGGTTTTTTCCCCAACCTCTCAGAAACTGAAGGAGTTTCTGGCAGTGAAGCAGGATCAATAATCAGACAGCAGATAGGGAATAATACATCCCAACCTCTGACTGAACTTACTGTCTCCCTACAGAAACAGGCATAGTGTGAAAATCTCAGGTGTGTACAACCACAACCACAGTATTTGGAGGCTTTTTGCCTAGAGTGGCCAGTGATTATTGCTTTTTCCAATTAAAAACTGAGGAATTGCAAGAATATTTATCAATAGAATCCAAGACCCAGGTAAATGCTTGTGGAAGCAAAATATATATGGGGAAACACCCATTTTTTTGCCCATTAGTGGGTTAATTGCATGGTCAGGGTAGTAAATGGTACAGGATTGTTTTCAATAAAATATTAATATATTTTCATAAATGTCCATTCATAGCTGAAATAAAATGCAGTACAGGAGGGATCTGACAAATGCTCTTTACATACACAATATTTCTCTTTCATCCATGTCAATTTTTACCTAATTTTTCTTTTACAACATTTTAATAACCTTTCAAGTAGAAAAATTATGGGACAGAATGTAATTTGCATGTAGAGGATGGGTTAAGTGTGTCATGTTCTTCAGCCAGTCTGCAACAAGGCCTCATAACAATGACAGTTTGCAAGTATAGATAATTACAGATGTAAATTTGCACCAGCAATGATACATATGCATGATTTATGGCATTTAGGTGTCATACACTTCATGTGTAAGTGACATAAATTGCATTCAAAATAGTTACAGGTGCCAAATGATGAAAATGACAAGCAGAAAAGGGAATATCAACTGATAGCTAAACTCTTGTCTGTGAAGAAGTGGCACTTGTTGGCAGGAA